>NC_068446.1:33915912-34215912 GCF_023373465.1 Oncorhynchus keta | reverse complement strand
GCATCTAGCTTAGATTGTAGGACGGCCAGGGTATTAGGCATATCCCAGTTTAGGTCACCTAACAGTACGAACTCTGAAGATAGATGGGGGTCAATCATTTCACATATGGTATCGAGGGCACGGCTGGGGGCAGAGGGAGGTCTATAGCAAGCGTCAACAGTGAGAGACTTGTTTCTGGAAAGGTGCATTTTTAGAAGTAGAAGCTTTAATTGTTTGGGTACAGACTTTGATAGTAATACAGAACTCTGCAGGCTATCTCCGCCCCCTTTGGCAGTTCTATCTTATCGGAAGATGTTATAGCTGGGGATGGAAATTTCAGGATTTTTGGTGGCCTTCCTAAGCAATGATTCAGACGTGGCTAGGACATCAGGCTTGGCAGAGTGTGCTAAAGCAGTGAATAAAACAAACTTAGGGAGGAGGCTTCTAATGTTAACATGCATGAAACCAAGGCTTTTACGGTTACAGAAGTTTTTAAAAAACCTAGGGAATGAGAGTGGTGCTGGGGGTACAGGGCCTGGGTTAACCTCTACATCACCAGAGGAAAAGAGGAGGAGTAGGACAAGGGTACGGCTCAAGGCTATAAGAACAGGTTGTCTAGTGTATTTCAGAACAGAGTGTAAAAGGTGCAGATTTCTGGGCGTGGAAGAATAGATTCAAGGCATAATGTACAGACAAGGGTATGGTAGGATGTGAGTACAGTGAAGTAAAACCTAGGCATTGAGTGATGATGAGAGAGGTTTTGTCTCTAGAGGCACCAGTTAAGCCAGGTGAGGTCACTGCATGTGTGGGGAGTGTAACAAAAGGGCTATATAAGGCATATTGGGCAGGGCTAGGGGCTCTACAGTGAAATAAGACAATAATCATTAACCAAAACAGCAATAGACATATTGACATTAGGGAGAGGCATGTGTAGCCGAGTAGCACTAGATGAGTCAGGGAGCCAATTCCGTAGTCGCTGCTATGCCTGGCGAGCTGGACACATAGCGATTCAGACAGCTAGCGGGCCGGGGCTAGCAGATGGGCCTCCGGCGACGTTGCAATGGAAGAGCCTGTTGAGACCACCTCGGACGGTTATGTCGGCAGACCAGTAGTGATGGATCGGCGGGGCTCCGTGTCGGCAGTAAAGGGTCCAAGCCAATTGGCAAAAGAGGTATTGTAGCCCAAGAATTGTGGACAGTATATGGATAGAATATGTAGTATATCTGAAGAATACATTGGAGAGAATAGTACAGTATATATACAGCAATAGTTTAAGGATCTTCCCCTGTTTTCCAATTTTCGCCTAAAATGACATACCCAAATCTAACTGCCTGTAGCTCAAGCCCTGAAGCAAGGATATGCATATTCTTGGTACCATTTGAAAGGAAACACTTTGTCCTTTGTAGAAATGTGACAGGAATGTAGGATAATATAACATAATAGATCTGGTAAAAGATAATACAAAGAAAAAAACAACCGTTCTTTTGTATTTTTTTGTACCATCATTTTTTAAACGCAAGAGAAAGGCCATAATGTATTATTCCAGCCCAGGTGCAATTTTGATTTTGGCCACTAGATGGCAGCACTGTATGTGCAAAGTTTTAGATTGGGCCAATGAACCACTGCATTTCTGGACAAAATTGTGCACTCTCCTCAAACAATAGCATGGTATTATTTCACTGTAATAGCTACTGTAAATTTGACAATGCAGATATATTAACAAGAATTTAAGCTTTCTGCCTATATCAGATATGTCTATGTCCTGGGAAATGTTCTTGTTACTTACAACCTAATGCTAATCGCATTAGCCTATGTTAGTTCAATCGTCCTGTGGAAGGGACACTGATCCCGAAGAGCCTTGACTAGAATACAGAATATGCATCTGAAATGGGTAGAACATTATGTAAACATTATTAAAGTGACCAGTGTTACATAATTTAAGTGATCAGTGTTCCATGTCGAACGGTTGGTAGCCGGCTAGTGACAGTGACTAAAGTTCAGGGCAGGGTACTGGGCGGAGGTCAGCTAGTGGTGACTGTTTAACAGTCTGATGGCCTTGAGATAGAAGCTGTTTTTCAGTCTCTCGGGTCCCAGCTTTGATGCATCTGTACTGACCTCACCTTCTGGATGGTTGCGGGGTGAACAGGCAGTGGCTCTGGCGGTTGAGGTCCTTAATTATCTTTTTTTTTGGCCTTCCTGTAACACCGGGATCTGTAGATGTCCTGGAGGGAAGGCAGTTTGCCCCCGGTGAAATGTAAATTTAAAGAAATGTAAAGAAATGTACTGTATACAACAATGCAATTGATGAACTGATTGATTTTACTTCATTTTCAAGTAATACAAAAACAATATTCCACACATAACCACCTTGAGATTGCACTGATGTACTTGATGAGACTAAAGACTTGCCATTGTCAATGCAGAAATGGTTGTTTGGTCCAGTGAACATTTATGAGCATTATTGGTGTCGTCATGGTACGCTGATCCATGAGGGAACAGACCATCTTTAGTCATAATATTCACATGCTCAATGGAGGGAGCATGGAGTTGGAGGGAGGCCCTTTGACTGACGTCGGCAAATAAGCACAAAAAGACACTTTCAATCATGTGTTTCATACGTGGATGATGACCATGATGTGAAAGGTTTCAATAACACTACTACTTCCTTACACCTAATTGCGGGCAGTGGGTGAACACCAGACACCACCCAGTGATGGTAGAATTCACCTCATCCCCCACTGAGATACATGACTTGGGGGAAGTTGCATTAAGCCCGTCAGATGGGAGGTTTTACCTGTCACGTAGTAATCTCCACTGTGTGAGGTCTGGGCTGCCCGCATGGCTGCTGTGATAAAGCGAATACATCTCTACAGGCAAACAAGCACTTGATTCACAAGCTTATTAGATAAGTGCATCTGCGGTTTGAACAGTACATATACAGTTTCCTCAAAGAAAGATATATTTTTGTATTATTCTCAAAACATGTCACATGGATATTTGCATCCAAATCTACACTGTGTTCAAATGTAAGATGGATGTGGGCAGATTTTAATGGAAAGAAACTCAAAGGCTTATGGCATTTCCCCATTTCTATGAAAAGTATTCCTCACTTAGTTTTGTGAGTGTCTGGGGAGAATCCAGGTCTTCAGAAGGGTTGTTACCAAGGGCTGTGTGTGTGTGTGTGTGTGTGTGTGTGTGTGTGTGTGTGTGTGTGTGTGTGTGTGTGTGTGTGTGTGTGTGTGTGTGTGTGTGTGTGTGTGTGTGTGTGTGTGTGTGTGTGTAGGCCTTATCACGTCACACACACGGGGTTATACTTTTCTTCCATGGATCTTTCACGACAGAAAAATATTTCATGATTGATATGGAAAAGTTAAACTCCTTCATGACACATGGCACAGCCTTAGTTTCTATTAGGTCCTTGGAATCCAGCATCCTTGGGACTGACTCTGACGTAGCCCCATTGAAGTTGATATTTGAAAGGGTTATGGTAAGGGTTAGGTAAGGGTTATGGGAAGGGTTCTTTGCGAGGCATTGGAAAACCTCCCTGGTCTTTGTGGTTGAATCTGTGTTTGAAATTCCCTGCTCGACTCGGGGACCTTGCAGATAATTGTATGTGTGGGGTAGAGAGATTAGGTAGTCATTCAAAAATTATTTTAAATGCCACTATTGCACACAGAGTGAGTTCATGCAACTTATTATTTTACTTTAATTTTTGCTTCTGAATTTATGTAGGCTTGCCATAAAGGGGTTGAATACTTATTGACTCAAGACATTTCAGCTTTTCCTTTGAATTAAATTGTAAAAATGTCTAAAAACAATATTCCACGTTGACATTATGGGATACTGTGTGTAGGTCAGTGACCATTTTAAAAAATGTAATCCATTTGAAATTCAGGCTGCAACACAACAAAATATGGAAAAAGTTCATGGCTGTAACTATTTTGTGAAGGCACTGTTTTCAGTATGACAGACCTGTGATAAATCACGGTCTGAGCCCTACCAGAGTAGAGAGAGTGATTTAGACCAGGCTTCAATCTGATCCTGTGTTGATGACAATGTGGCTTTTAAAGGGATTTTAAAGAGATTGCATTCAAGGTAAACAGCTGCAGATGTCGGTTCAATAGGAAATTACCTTTAAATGTTGCATTGTAGACAGGCGAGGTCGGCATAACATTAAATCCCGGCATAAATGCCCCCGATACCTAGGATACATGTATCTTTGTGTGAATAAATTTGCTGTTTGAGTTAAGTTTGTCACATTTTTGATCCTAGCTGCCATAGCAGTGTGTCAATGTTCACCAGAACAATTGAGGCAGGTATCACACATAATCGCCCCCAGGGATGGTATCAAGAATACAGTACAATCCATTGTAACCAAATCTATGCAGTCCAGTAACTTCACACGGGGTGTTTAGAATATACACAGAGGTGCTCCGAGCCTAACCAACAAGCACATGTTCATTCTTTTTGTAATCTTCAAGTTTCATCTTACCTCTTTTTTAACCTCATTTGACCTTATTCATGTTCTTTTGATTATTTGAACAAGAAATGACAAACCATGCATTTATCTCTCTAAACCTGTCCTGAAGTGTTCACCATCTACCTCAGGTAAAAAGTCTGCAACTTCAAGCGAGGAAACAAATCTGAATCTGGAATACTATAACTTTTGTAGTTTTGTATCAAAACTGCATCAAAACTGCATCAAAACTGTATCAAAACAGCTCATAGCTGGAGGGAGGAGAGCCTGGGTATCAGAAGGAGGAGAGGACACACATTCCAGGTCACAGGTCAGCACTCAGCTCCTGGAGATGAGAGGATTTAGTTCTCCTGGTCACTTATCAGCACAACCACTCCTTGGTATTACAAGGGGAGAGGGTTGAATCATAAGCTTTACCCCAGTTTAAACATTCCTCACCATACATATGTGCTATCTTAATTTGTCCAGTTTCTCACAGCAGGAAAATAATCCTGCAGCAACAGGAAATGCGAATTATTAAGTGCATTATAATTCATGGACATTTTTGTAGAGGTTGATACATTTTTTGTTCGGATAAATCCAGTTTGACATTTCAAAGTGGAAATTAGATAATTGATAAGCCTTTTAAAATCTAGAATATACTACAATTTGCATTTCCTGATGTGCAGGAAAAGGATCTGCAACATCAGAGTGATCAAATTAAGACAGCACACCTGTTCAATATATACAGTACTGTACTGTACCTGTAATACATTGCTATTGTGACAATGATATGTAGACCGATATTCGTCCCTATCTCTAACTTCACGCTCAAAGCTAGCCCTAACACCAACCCTAGCTTCATGTCCACACCTCGGCTCAAAGCTAGCCCTAACACCAACCCTAGCTTCACGTCCCACCCCGGCTCAAAGCTAGCCCTAACACCAACCCGAGCTTCACATCCCACCCCGGCTCAAAGCTAGCCCTAACACCAACCCTAGCTTCATGTCCACACCCCGGCTCAAAGCTAGCCCTAACACCAACCCTAGCTTCATGTCCACACCCCGGCTCAACGCTAATCCTAGCCATAATCCTAACCCTAACAACCCAAGCTTCCACACCCCTCAGAGTAATTACCCAGTTATAACAATACTGTAATGTAAAGTCTGATCAATTCCTCTGTATACCTTCAGCCCCAGTTACAGCACAGTTTATGCCACAGCATAATTACAGTCCTTTTCTAGTGTGTCTGAGGCTGCTGGTAGGCAGTGGTGGAAAAAGTTCCCAATTGTCATACTTGAGTAAAAGTATAGATACCTTCATAGAAAGTTACTCAAGTAAAAATGGAAGTCAGCCAGTAAAATACTACTTGAGTAAAAGTATAACAGTATTTGGTTTTAAATATAATTAAGTATCAAAAGTACATGAAATTGCTCAAATATATTTAAGTGTCAAAAGTATAAATAATTAAAAATTCCTCATATTAAGCAAAGCAGATGGCACCATTTTCTTGGTTTTAAGATGTATGGATAGACAGGGGCACATTTCAACACTAAATAAAGACATTATATACAATATATGTGTTTGTGTTTAGTGAGTCCACCAGGCCAGGGGCAGTAGGGATGACCACGTGTTCTCTTGATAAGTTTGTGAATTTGACCATTTTTCCTGTCCTGTTAAGCATTCAAAATGTAATGAGTTCTTTTTCTTGTCAGGGAAAATGTATGGAGTAAAAAGTATAATATTTTCTTTAGGAATGTAGTAAAGTAAAAGTAGTCAGAAATATAATAGTAAAGTACAGATACCAAAATAAAACAACTTAAGTAGTACTTTAAAGTCTTTTTTACTTAAGTACTTTACACCACTGCTGGCAGGTCACTGTGGCACACAGCAGCTGCAGACAACCTCAGACTGCAGTAAGACATGGATCATTGTCCATTGATGTGTTTTGGCTCTGGCCACCTATTTTGTCTCCCCCCTCCTATTGCCCAGTAAATAGAGATTTCAGCTAAGTTTGTATTGTATGTCTCAGGATTGAATAGAAGTTATCGTAAATCTCCTGTTTAGTATATGCAGGTGAGCAACATATCATGCTGTCCAGGAATTCGATTTGTTATCTGTCATTAGCAATAAAATGTTCTCCATATTATAGATATGTTTGTTTCCCTCTGCACAGTATGGTCAATCAGTTCATACACACAAGCAAACGCACACAGGCACACAGATATGCAGACATGTAGAAACAAAGACACGCAGGGAAGTAAACACGTAGACACAAAGATACGTAGACACGTAGACACAAAGACACGCAGGCAAGTAAACACGTAGACACGTAGACACGCAGACACGCAGACACGCAGACACGTAGACACGTAGACACGTAGACACGCAGACACGCAGACACGCAGACACGTAGACACGTAGACACGTAGACACGTAGACACAAAGACACGCAGGCAAGTAAACACGTAGACACGCAGACACGCAGACACGCAGACACGCAGACACGTAGACACGTAGACACGTAGACACGTAGACACGTAGACACGCAGACACGTAGACACGCAGACACGCAGACACGCAGACACAAAGACACAAAGACACAAAGACACAAAGACACGGAGACACGTAGACACGTAGACACAAAGACACGCAGACACGTAGACACGCAGACACGTAGACACGTAGACACGTAGACACAAAGACACGCAGACACGCAGACACAAAGACACGCAGACACGCAGACACAAAGACACGCAGACACGCAGACACAAAGACACAAAGACACGGAGACACGTAGACACGTAGACACAAAGACACGCAGACACAAAGACACAAAGACACGCAGGCAAGTAAACACGTAGACACGTAGACACAAAGACACGGAGACACGTAGACACGTAGACACAAAGACACGCAGACACAAAGACACGCAGACACAAAGACACAAAGACACGCAGGCAAGTAAACACGTAGACACAAAGACACGCAGAGACGCAGACACAAAGACACGGAGACACGTAGACACGTAGACACAAAGACACGCAGACACAAAGACACAAAGACACGCAGGCAAGTAAACACGTAGACACAAAGACACGCAGAGACGCAGACACAAAGACACGGAGACACGTAGACACGTAGACACAAAGACACGCAGACATAAAGACACGCAGACACAAAGACACAAAGACACGCAGGCAAGTAAACACGTAGACACAAAGACACGCAGACACGCAGACACAAAGACACGGAGACACGTAGACACGTAGACACAAAGACAAAGACACGTAGACACGTAGACATGTAGACACAAAGACACGTAGACACAAAGACACGGAGACACGCAGACACAAAGACACGGAGACACGTAGACACGTAGACACGTAGACACAAAGACACGTAGACACGTAGACACAAAGACACGTAGACACAAAGACACGCAGACACGCAGACACGTAGACACGTAGACACGTAGACACGTAGACACAAAGACACAAAGACACGTAGACATGTAGACAAAGACACAAAGACACGTAGACACGTAGACACAAAGACACAAAGACACGTAGACACGTAGACACGTAGACACAAAGACACGCAGACACAAAGACACAAAGACACGCAGGCAAGTAAACACGTAGACACGTAGACACAAAGACACGCAGACACGCAGACACAAAGACACGGAGACACGTAGACACGTAGACACAAAGACACAAAGACACGGAGACACGTAGACACGTAGACACAAAGACACGTAGACACGCAGACACGTAGACACGTAGACACAAAGACACAAAGACACGCAGACACGTAGACACGTAGACACAAAGACACGTAGACA
Organism: Oncorhynchus keta; assembly: GCF_023373465.1. Lineage (NCBI taxonomy): Eukaryota > Metazoa > Chordata > Actinopteri > Salmoniformes > Salmonidae > Oncorhynchus > Oncorhynchus keta. Next base: position 34,207,630 of record NC_068446.1, on the reverse strand, counting down.
CAAAGACACGCAGACACAAAGACACGGAGACACGTAGACACGTAGACACAAAGACACAAAGACACAGAGACACGTAGACACGTAGACACAAAGACACGTAGACACAAAGACACGGAGACACAAAGACACGTAGACACGTAGACACGTAGACACAAAGACACGTAGACACAAAGACACGCAGACACGCAGACACGTAGACACGTAGACACAAAGACACAAAGACACGCAGACACGTAGACACGTAGACACAAAGACACGTAGACACAAAGACACGCAGACACAAAGACACGGAGACACGTAGACACGTAGACACAAAGACACAAAGACACGGAGACACGTAGACACGTAGACACGTAGACACAAAGACACGCAGACACGCAGACACGTAGACACGTAGACACAAAGACACAAAGACACGCAGACACGTAGACACGTAGACACAAAGACACGTAGACACAAAGACACGCAGACACAAAGACACGCAGACACGTAGACACGTAGACACAAAGACACATAGACACAAAGACACGCAGACACAAAGACACGGAGACACGTAGACACGTAGACACAAAGACACAAAGACACGGAGACACGTAGACACGTAGACACGTAGACACACAGACACGCAGACACGTAGACACGTAGACACGTAGACACAAAGACACAAAGACACGCAGACACGTAGACACGTAGACACAAAGACACGTAGACACAAAGACACGCAGACACAAAGACACGGAGACACGTAGACACGTAGACACAAAGACACAAAGACACGGAGACACGTAGACACGTAGACACGTAGACACAAAGACACGTAGACACAAAGACACGGAGACACACAAAGACACGGAGACACGTAGACACGTAGACACAAAGACACGTAGACACGTAGACACAAAGACAAGACACAAAGACACGCAGACACGTAGACACGTAGACACAAAGACACAAAGACACGCAGACACGTAGACACGTAGACACAAAGACACGTAGACACAAAGACACGGAGACACGTAGACACGTAGACACAAAGACACGCAGACACGTAGACACGTAGACACAAAGACACAAAGACACGCAGACACGTAGACACGTAGACACAAAGACACGTAGACACAAAGACACGCAGACACAAAGACACGGAGACACGTAGACACGTAGACACAAAGACACAAAGACACAAAGACACGGAGACACGTAGACACGTAGACACAAAGACACGTAGACACAAAGACACGCAGACACAAAGACACGCAGACACAAAGACACGCAGACACAAAGACACGCAGGCAAGTAAACACGTAGACACAAAGACACGCAGACACAAAGACACGGAGACACGTAGACACGTAGACACAAAGACACGTAGACACAAAGACACGCAGACACAAAGACACGCAGACACAAAGACACGCAGACACAAAGACACGCAGACACGCAGACACAAAGACACGCAGACACGCAGACACAAAGACACGGAGACACGGAGACACGTAGACACAAAGACACGCAGACACAAAGACACGCAGACACAAAGACACAAAGACACGTAGACAGAAAGACACGTAGACACAAAGACACGCAGACACAAAGACACGGAGACACGTAGACACGTAGACACAAAGACAAAGACACGTAGACACGTAGACACGTAGACACAAAGACACGCAGGCAAGTAAACACGTAGACACAAAGACACGCAGACACGTAGACACAAAGACACGCAGACACGCAGACACAAAGACACGGAGACACGTAGACACGTAGACACAAAGACAAAGACACGTAGACACGTAGACACGTAGACACAAAGACACGTAGACACAAAGACACGTAGACACGTAGACAAAGACACAAAGACACAAAGACACGTAGACACGTAAACACGTAGACACAAAGACACGCAGGCAAGTAAACACGTAGACACAAAGACACGCAGACACGTAGACACAAAGACACGCAGACACGCAGACACAAAGACACGGAGACACGTAGACACGTAGACACAAAGACAAAGACACGTAGACACGTAGACACGTAGACACGTAGACACAAAGACACGTAGACACAAAGACACGTAGACACGTAGACAAAGACACAAAGACACAAAGAGACGTAGACACAAAGACACGCAGACACGCAGACACAAAGACACAGACACGTAGACACGTAGACACGTAGACACAAAGACACAAAGACACGTAGACATAAAGACACGCAGACACGCAGACACAAAGACACGTAGACAGAAAGACACGTAGACACAAAGACACGTAGACACAAAGACACGTAGACACAAAGACACGTAGACACAAAGACACGTAGACACAAAGACACGCAGACACGTAGACACGTAGACACGTAGACACGTAGACACGTAGACACGTAGACACGTAGACACAAAGACACAAAGACACAAAGACACGCAGACACAGACACAAAGACAGACACGTAGACACGTAGACACGTAGACACGTAGACACGTAGACACAAAGACACGTAGACACAAAGACACGTAGACACAAAGACACGTAGACACAAAGACACAAAGACACGTAGACACAAAGACACGTAGACACAAAGACACAAAGACACGCAGACACAAAGACACAGACACGTAGACACGTAGACACAAAGACACGCAGGCAAGAAAACACGGAGACACGTAGACACGTAGACACAAAGACACGCAGGCAAGTAAACACGTAGACACAAAGACACGCAGACACAAAGACACAAAGACACATAGACACAAAGACACATAGACACAAAGACACGTAGACACAAAGACACGTAGACACAAAGACACAAAGACACATAGACACAAAGACACGTAGACACAAAGACACAAAGACACGTAGACACAAAGACACAAAGACACAAAGACACGTAGACACAAAGACACAAAGACACGTAGACACAAAGACACGCAGACACGTAGACACGTAGACACGTAGACAAAGACACAAAGACACGCAGGCAAGTAAACACGTAGACACAAAGACACGCAGACACATAGACACAAAGACACGCAGACACGTAGACACAAAGACACGCAGACACGGAGACACGGAGACACGTAGACACAAAGACACGCAGACACGGAGACACGGAGACACGTAGACACGTAGACACGTAGACACGTAGACACGTAGACACAAAGACACAAAGACACGTAGACACAAAGACACGTAGACACAAAGACACGTAGACACAAAGACACGTAGACACAAAGACACGTAGACACAAAGACACGTAGACACAAAGACACGTAGACACGTAGACACGTAGACACGTAGACACGTAGACACAAAGACAGACACGTAGACACACACAAAGACACGCAGACACAAAGACACGTAGACACAAAGACACGCAGACACAAAGACACGTAGACACAAAGACACTTAGACACAAAGACACGTAGACACAAAGACACGTAGACACGTAGACAGGTAGACACAAAGACACAAAGACACGTAGACACAAAGACACGTAGACACAAAGACACGTAGACACAAAGACACGTAGACACAAAGACACGTAGACACAAAGACACGTAGACACAAAGACACGTAGACACAAAGACACGTAGACACAAAGACACGTAGACACAAAGACACGTAGACACAAAGACACGTAGACACAAAGACACAAAGACACGCAGACACAAAGACACGTAGACACAAAGACACAAAGACACTTAGACACTTAGACACAAAGACACTTAGACACAAAGACACGTAGACACAAAGACACGTAGACACAAAGACACGTAGACACGCAGACACGTAGACACGCAGACACGTAGACACGCAGACACGTAGACACGCAGACACGTAGACACGCAGACACAAAGACACGTAGACACAAAGACACGTAGACACGCAGACACAAAGACACAAAGACACGTAGACACAGACACAAAGACCCGCAGACACAAAGACACGCAGACACAAAGACACGCAGACACAAAGACACGCAGACACAAAGACACGCAGACACGTAGACACAATGACACGTAGACACGTAGACATAGACACAATGACACGTAGACACAAAGACACGTAGACACGTAGACACGTAGACACGTAGACACAAAGACACAAAGACACGCAGACACGCAGACACGCAGACACGTAGACACAAAGACACAAAGACACAAAGACACGTAGACACGTAGACACGTAGACACGTAGACACGTAGACACGTAGACAAAGACACAAAGACACAAAGACACGCAGACACAAAGACTCGCAGACACAAAGACACAAAGACACGTAGACACAAAGACACGTAGACACGTAGACACAAAGACACGTAGACACAAAGACACAAAGACACGCAGACACAAAGACACAAAGACACAAAGACACAAAGACACGCAGACACAAAGACACGCAGACGCGTAGACACGTAGACGCGTAGACACAAAGACACGCAGACACAAAGACACAAAGACACAAAGACACAAAGACACAAAGACACAAAGACACGCAGACACAAAGACACGCAGACGCGTAGACACGTAGACACGTAGACACAAAGACACGTAGACACAAAGACACGTAGACAAAAAGACACGTAGACACAAAGACACGTAGACACAAAGACACGTAGACAAAAAGACACGTAGACACAAAGACACGTAGACACGAAGACACGTAGACACAAAGACACGTAGACACAAAGACACGTAGACAAAAAGACACGTAGACACAAAGACACGTAGACACAAAGACACGCAGACACAAAGACACGCAGACACAAAGACACGTAGACACAAAGACACGTAGACAAAAAGACACGTAGACACAGACACGTAGACACAAAGACACTCAGACACAAAGACACTCAGACACAAAGACACGCAGACACAAAGACACAAAGACACGTAGACACAGACACAAAGACACGCAGACACAAAGACACGCAGACACAAAGACACTTAGACACAAAGACACTTAGACACAAAGACACTTAGACACAAAGACACAAAGACACAAAGACACAAAGACACGTAGACACGTAGACACGTAGACACAAAGACACAAAGACACGTAGACACAAAGACACGTAGACACAAAGACACGCAGACACGCAGACACGTAGACACGTAGACACAAAGACACAAAGACACGCAGACACGTAGACACGTAGACACAAAGACACGTAGACACAAAGACACGCAGACACAAAGACACGGAGACACGTAGACACGTAGACACAAAGACACAAAGACACGGAGACACGTAGACACGTAGACACAAAGACACGTAGACACGCAGACACGTAGACACGTAGACACAAAGACACAAAGACACGCAGACACGTAGACACGTAGACACAAAGACACGCAGACACAAAGACACGGAGACACGTAGACACGTAGACACAAAGACACAAAGACACAGAGACACGTAGACACGTAGACACAAAGACACGTAGACACAAAGACACGGAGACACGCAGACACGGAGACACGTAGACACGTAGACACAAAGACACGAAGACACGTAGACACGTAGACACAAAGACACGTAGACACAAAGACACGCAGACACGCAGACACGTAGACACGTAGACACAAAGACACAAAGACACGCAGACACGTAGACACGTAGACACAAAGACACGTAGACACAAAGACACGCAGACACAAAGACACGGAGACACGTAGACACGTAGACACAAAGACACAAAGACACGGAGACACGTAGACACGTAGACACGTAGACACAAAGACACGCAGACACGCAGACACGTAGACACGTAGACACAAAGACACAAAGACACGCAGACACGTAGACACGTAGACACAAAGACACGTAGACACAAAGACACGCAGACACAAAGACACGGAGACACGTAGACACGTAGACACAAAGACACAAAGACACGGAGACACGTAGACACGTAGACACGTAGACACAAAGACACGTAGACACAAAGACACGGAGACACGCAGACACAAAGACACGGAGACACGTAGACACGTAGACACAAAGACACGTAGACACGTAGACACGTAGACACGTAGACACAAAGACACGCAGACACGTAGACACGTAGACACAAAGACACAAAGACACGCAGACACGTAGACACGTAGACACAAAGACACGTAGACACAAAGACACGGAGACACGTAGACACGTAGACACAAAGACACGCAGACACGTAGACACGTAGACACAAAGACACGAAGACACAAAGACACGTAGACACGTAGACACAAAGACACGTAGACACAAAGACACGCAGACACAAAGACACGGAGACACGTAGACACGTAGACACAAAGACACAAAGACACAAAGACACGGAGACACGTAGACACGTAGACACAAAGACACGTAGACACAAAGACACGCAGACACAAAGACACGCAGACACAAAGACACGCAGACACAAAGACACGCAGGCAAGTAAACACGTAGACACAAAGACACGCAGACACAAAGACACGGAGACACGTAGACACGTAGACACAAAGACACGTAGACACAAAGACACAAAGAGACACAAAGACACGCAGACACAAAGACACGCAGACACAAAGACACGCAGACACGCAGACACAAAGACACGCAGACACGCAGACACAAAGACACGGAGACACGGAGACACGTAGACACAAAGACACGCAGACACAAAGACACGCAGACACAAAGACACAAAGACACGTAGACAGAAAGACACGTAGACACAAAGACACGCAGACACAAAGACACGGAGACACGTAGACACGTAGACACAAAGACAAAGACACGTAGACACGTAGACACGTAGACACAAAGACACGCAGGCAAGTAAACACGTAGACACAAAGACACGCAGACACGTAGACACAAAGACACGCAGACACGCAGACACAAAGACACGGAGACACGTAGACACGTAGACACAAAGACAAAGACACGTAGACACGTAGACACGTAGACACAAAGACACGTAGACACAAAGACACGTAGACACGTAGACAAAGACACAAAGACACAAAGACACGTAGACACGTAAACACGTAGACACAAAGACACGCAGGCAAGTAAACACGTAGACACAAAGACACGCAGACACGTAGACACAAAGACACGCAGACACGCAGACACAAAGACACGGAGACACAAAGACACGTAGACACAAAGACAAAGACACGTAGACACGTAGACACGTAGACACGTAGACACAAAGACACGTAGACACAAAGACACGTAGACACGTAGACAAAGACACAAAGACACAAAGAGACGTAGACACAAAGACACGCAGACACGCAGACACAAAGACACAGACACGTAGACACGTAGACACGTAGACACAAAGACACAAAGACACGTAGACATAAAGACACGCAGACACGCAGACACAAAGACACGTAGACACAAAGACACGTAGACACAAAGACACGTAGACACAAAGACACGTAGACACAAAGACACGTAGACACAAAGACACGTAGACACAAAGACACGCAGACACGTAGACACGTAGACACGTAGACACATAGACACGTAGACACGTAGACACAAAGACACAAAGACACAAAGACACGCAGACACAGACACAAAGACACGTAGACACGTAGACACGTAGACACGTAGACACGTAGACACGTAGACACAAAGACACGTAGACACGAAGACACGTAGACACAAAGACACGTAGACACGTAGACACAAAGACACGTAGACACAAAGACACGTAGACACAAAGACACAAAGACACGCAGACACAAAGACACAGACACAAAGACACGTAGACACAAAGACACGACAGGCAAAAAACACGGAGACACAAAGACACGTAGACACAAAGACACGCAGGCAAGTAAACACGTAGACACAAAGACACGCAGACACAAAGACACAAAGACACATAGACACAAAGACACATAGACACAAAGACACGTAGACACAAAGACACGTAGACACAAAGACACAAAGACACATAGACACAAAGACACATAGACACAAAGACACGTAGACACAAAGACACAAAGACACGTAGACACAAAGACACAAAGACACAAAGACACGTAGACACAAAGACACAAAGACACGTAGACACAAAGACACGCAGACACGTAGACACGTAGACACGTAGACAAAGACACAAAGACACGCAGGCAAGTAAACACGTAGACACAAAGACACAAAGACACGTAGACACAAAGACACGCAGACACGTAGACAGACACAAAGACACGTAGACACGGAGACAAGACACAAAGACACACAAGTAAACACAGACACAAAGACACGCAGACACATAGACACAAAGACACGACACAGACACGTAGACACAAAGACACGACAAAGACACGGAGACACGGAGACACGTAGACACAAAGACACGCAGACACAAAGACACGACACAAAGACAGACACGTAGACAAGACACGTATGACACAAAGACACAAAGACACGCAGACACGGAGACACGTAGACACAAAGACACGTAGACACAAAGACACGTAGACACAAAGACACGTAGACACAAAGACACGTAGACACAAAGACACGTAGACACAAAGACACGTAGACACAAAGACACGTAGACACAAAGACACGTAGACACAAAGACACGTAGACACGTAGACACGTAGACACGTAGACACGTAGACACAAAGACACGCAGACACAAAGACACGTAGACACAAAGACACATAGACACAAAGACACGTAGACACGTAGACACGTAGACAGGTAGACACAAAGACACAAAGACACGTAGACACAAAGACACGACAGACACAAAGACACGTAGACACAAAGACACGTAGACACAAAGACACGTAGACACAAAGTAGACAAGACACAAAGACACAAAGACACAAAGACACAAAGACACAAAGACACAAAGACACAAAGACACGCAGACACAAAGACACGCAAAGACACGCAGACACGTAGACACGTAGACACAAAGACACGCAGACACGCAGACACAAAGACACAAAGACACAAAGACACAAAGACACAAAGACAGCAGACACAAAGACACGCAGACACAAAGACACAAAGACGCGTAGACACGAAGACACGTAGACACAAAGACACGTAGACACAAAGACACGTAGACACAAAGACACGTAGACACAAAGACACGTAGACACAAAGACACGTAGACACAAAGACACGTAGACACGTAGACACGTAGACACAAAGACACGTAGACACAAAGACACGTAGACACAAAGACACGTAGACACAAAGACACGTAGACACAAAGACACGTAGACACAAAGACACGCAGACACAAAGACACGCAGACACAAAGACACGCAGACACAAAGACACGTAGACACAAAGACACGTAGACACGTAGACACGTAGACACGTAGACACAAAGACACGTAGACACAAAGACACGTAGACACAAAGACACGTAGACACAAAGACACGTAGACACAAAGACACTCAGACACAAAGACACTCAGACACAAAGACACGCAGACACAAAGACACAAAGACACGTAGACACAGACACAAAGACACACAGACACAAAGACACGCAGACACAAAGACACGCAGACACAAAGACACTTAGACACAAAGACACTTAGACACAAAGACATAGACACAAAGACACAAAGACACAAAGACACAAAGACACGTAGACACGTAGACACGTAGACACAAAGACACAAAGACACGTAGACACAAAGACACGTAGACACAAAGACACGTAGACACAAAGACACGCAGACACAAAGACACGTAGACACAAAGACACGTAGACACAAAGACACGTAGACACAAAGACACGCAGACACAAAGACACAAAGACACGCAGACACACAGACACAAAGACACGCAGACACAAAGACACGCAGACACAAAGACACGCAGACACAAAGACACGCAGACACAAAGACACGCAGACACAAAGACACGTAGACACAAAGACACGTAGACACAAAGACAAAGACACGTAGACACAAAGACACGCAGACACAAAGACACGTAGACACAAAGACACGTAGACACGCAGACACAAAGACACGCAGACACAAAGACACGTAGACACAAAGACACGTAGACACAAAGACACGTAGACACAGACACAAAGACACGCAGACACAAAGACACGCAGACACAAAGACACGCAGACACAAAGACACGCAGACACAAAGACACGCAGACACAAAGACACGTAGACAGAAAGACACAAAGACACAAAGACACGTAGACACAGACACAAAGACACGCAGACACACGCAGACACAGACACAAAGACACGCAGACACAAAGACACGCAGACACAAAGACACAAAGACACGTAGACACAGACACAAAGACACGCAGACACAAAGACACGCAGACACAAAGACACGTAGACACAGACACAAAGACACGCAGACACAAAGACACGCAGACACAAAGACACGCAGACACAAAGACACGCAGACACAAAGACACAAAGACACGTAGACACAGACACAAAGACACGCAGACACAAAGACACGCAGACACAAAGACACGCAGACACAAAGACACGCAGACACAAAGACACGCAGACACAAAGACACGCAGACACAAAGACACGCAGACACGCAGACACAAAGACACGCAGACACAAAGACACAAAGACACGTAGACACAGACACAAAGACACGCAGACACAAAGACACGCAGACACAAAGACACGCAGACACAAAGACACGCAGACACAAAGACACAAAGACACGTAGACACAGACACAAAGACACGCAGACACAAAGACACGCAGACACAAAGACACGTAGACACAAAGACACGTAGACACAAAGACACGTAGACACAAAGACACGCAGACACAAAGACACAAAGACACAGACACGAAGACACAGACACAAAGACACGCAGACACAAAGACACGCAGACACAAAGACACAAAGACACGCAGACACAAAGACACGTAGACACAAAGACACGTAGACACAAAGACACAAAGACACGCAGACACAAAGACAAAGACACGCAGACACAAAGACACGCAGACACAAAGACACGCAGACACAAAGACACGCAGACACAAAGACACAAAGACACGTAGACACAAAGACACGCAGACACAAAGACACGCAGACACAAAGACACGCAGACACAAAGACACAAAGACACGCAGACACAAAGACACGCAGACACTAAGACACGCAGACACAAAGACACGCAGACACAAAGACACGCAGACACAAAGACACGCAGACACAAAGACACGCAGACACGCAGACACAAAGACACGCAGACACAAAGACACGTAGACACAAAGACACAAAGACACGTAAGACACGCAGACACAAAGACACGTAGACACAAAGACACAAAGACACAGAGACACGTAGACAGAAAGACACGCAGACACGTAGACAGAAAGACACGTAGACACGTAGACACGTAGACACAAAGACACGTAGACACAAAGACACGTAGACAGAAAGACACGCAGACACGTAGACAGAAAGACACGCAGACACAAAGACACGTAGACACGCAGACACGCAGACACGAAGACACGAAGACACATAGCCACAAAGACACATAGCCACAAAGACACGTAGACAGAAAGACACGCAGACAAAGACACGTAGACAGAAAGACACGCAGACACAAAGACACAAAGACACGTAGACACGCAGACACGTAGACACGCAGACACGTAGACACAAAGACACATAGACACAAAGACACGTAGACAGAAAGACACGCAGACAGAAAGACACGTAGACACGTAGACACAAAGACATGCAGACAAAGACACGTAGACACGTAGACACGCAGACACGTAGACACAAAGACACATAGACACAAAGACACGTAGACACAAAGACACATAGACACGTAGACACAAAGACACATAGACACAAAGACACATAGCCACAAAGACACATAGACAGAAAGACACGCAGACAAAGACACGTAGACAGAAAGACACGCAGACACAAAGACACATAGACACAAAGACACGTAGACAGAAAGACACGCAGACAGAAAGACACGTAGACACGTAGACACAAAGACACGCAGACACAAAGACACGTAGACACGTAGACACGCAGACACGTAGACACAAAGACGCATAGACACAAAGACACGTAGACACAAAGACACATAGACACAAAGACACAAAGACACATAGACACAAAGACACATAGACACAAAGACACGTAGACACAAAGACACATAGACACAAAGACACAAAGACACGTAGACACAAAGACACAAAGACACGTAGACACAAAGACACATAGACACAAAGACACGTAGACAGAAAGACACGCAGACACAAAGACACGTAGACACAAAGACACGTAGACACAAAGACACGTAGACACAAAGACACGTAGACACGCAGACACAAAGACACAAAGACACAAAGACACAAAGACACGTAGACACGCAGACACGCAGACACGCAGACACGCAGACACGCAGACACGCAGACACGTAGACACGTAGACACGTAGACACGTAGACAGAGAGACACGCAGACACGTAGACAGAAAGACACGTAGACACGTAGACACGTAGACACGTAGACACGTAGACACAAAGACACGTAGACACGTAGACACGTAGACACGTAGACACAAAGACACGCAGACACGTAGACACGTAGACACGTAGATACGTAGACACGTAGACACAAAGACACGTAGACAGAAAGACACGTAGACACGTAGACACGTAGACACAAAGACACATAGACACAAAGACACGTAGACACAAAGACACAAAGACACAAAGACACGTAGACACAAAGACACATAGACACAAAGACACGTAGACACAAAGACACAAAGACACAGACAAAGACACAAAGACACAAAGACACGTAGACACAAAGACACATAGACACAAAGACACGTAGACAGAAAGACACGCAGACACAAAGACACGTAGACACAAAGACACGTAGACACGCAGACACGCAGACACGCAGACACATAGACACAAAGACACATAGACACAAAGACACGCAGACAGAAAGACACGCAGACACGTAGACACAAAGACACGTAGACAGAAAGACACGCAGACAAAAAGACACGTAGACACGTAGACAGAAAGACACGCAGACACAAAGACACGTAGACACGTAGACACGTAGACACATAGACACATAGACACGTAGACACATAGACACGTAGACACAAAGACACGCAGACACGCAGACACGCAGACACGCAGACACGCAGACACGCAGACACGTAGACAGAAAGACACGTAGACACGCAGACACGTAGACACGTAGACACGTAGATACGTAGACACGTAGACACAAAGACACGTAGACAGAAAGACACGTAGACACGTAGACACGTAGACACGTAGACACGTAGACACAAAGACACGTAGACACGTAGACACGTAGACACGTAGACACGTAGACACAAAGACACGTAGACAGAAAGACACGTAGACACGTAGACAGAAAGACACGCAGACACGTAGACAGAAAGACACGCAGACACAAAGACACGTAGACACGCAGACACGCAGACACGTAGACAGAAAGACACGTAGACACGCAGACACGTAGACACGTAGACACGTAGACACGTAGACACGTAGACACGTAGATACGTAGACACGTAGACACGTAGACACGTAGACACGTAGACACGTAGATACGTAGACACAAAGACACGTAGACACAAAGACACGTAGACACAAAGACACGTAGACAGAAAGACACGTAGACACGTAGACAGAAAGACACGCAGACACGTAGACAGAAAGACACGCAGACACAAAGACACGTAGACACGCAGACACGCAGACACGCAGACACGCAGACACGTAGACACAAAGACACGAAGACACAAAGACACGTAGACAGAAAGACACGCAGACAAAGACACGTAGACAGAAAGACACGCAGACACAAAGACACGTAGACACGCAGACACGTAGACACAAAGACACATAGACACAAAGACACGTAGACAGAAAGACACATAGACACAAAGACACGTAGACAGAAAGACACGTAGACACGCAGACACGTAGACACAAAGACACATAGACACAAAGACACGTAGACAGAAAGACACGCAGACAGAAAGACACGTAGACACAAAGACACAAAGACACGCAGACACAAAGACACGTAGACACGTAGACACGCAGACACGTAGACACAAAGACACATAGACACGTAGACACAAAGACACGTAGACACGTAGACACAAAGACACGCAGACACAAAGACACGTAGACACGTAGACACGCAGACACGTAGACACAAAGACACATAGACACGTAGACACAAAGACACATAGACACGTAGACACAAAGACACATAGACACAAAGACACGTAGACACAAAGACAAGTAAACACGTAGACATGCAGACACAGACACACAGGCACAAAGCAGTGTCTGATGATGATCCACCTCCTCCTTCGTGTCTTCATAATGGCCTCAGATGGGATCGCTGCCATGGCCTGTATTAAATGTCAGGGGAGGAATGCACAATGACAGGGTTCTGTTCTGAGTGTGGATCAGATCGTGTGTGTGTGTGTGTGTGTGTGTGTGTGTGTGTGTGTGTGTGTGTGTGTGTGTGTGTGTGTGTGTGTGTGTGTGTGTGTGTGTGTGTGTGTGTGTGTGTGTGTGTGTGTGTGTGTGTGTGTGTGTGTGTGTGTCAATCCCTGGCCCTGCAGCTGTAGATCAACCACACCGGTGGTATCATACTGTGGAGTTGGCTGGCATTTGGCCTTCTCTCTGATAAGTGATCCACTGTACGGTGGGTCAAAAACGGTACACAACTTGCTGAGACTTGAGAATGTGTTAAATATAACCTTTTGAAAAGAACAATGGATAATATTATTCCATTATAAAGGAACACTACAGTAGAATGTAATGTCATCTTTTCTCAGTCACTACTCACTTCGGGCGCCAGTACTTGACCGTGTAGAAAGTTAACAGTAGAGACGGAGTAGTGACTTAGTTACACTACTGTATAATTATTCAGCAATTATGGTGTTGTAACGGAAACTAATAACACAAAAGCCTTTTTAAAAATGAGGGGGAAAAGCTGGTCAGACTAGCAGCTATAGATGTCCCAGTGTCATGGCCAGGTAGTGTCTTACACTTACGGGACTGTTTATTCTGTGTGTCTGGGATATGACCCGTGGGATATGACCAGTGGGATACGACCAGTGGCATACGACCAGTGGGATAAGACCAGTGACATAAGACCAGTGGGATACGACCAGTGGGATAAGACCAGTGGGATAAGACCAGTGGGATACGACCAGTGGGATACGACCAGTGGCATAAGACCAGTGGCATAAGACCAGTGGGATACGACCAGTGGGATAAGACCAGTGGGATAAGACCAGTGGGATACGATCAGTGGCATACGACCAGTGGGATAAGACCAGTGGGATAAGACCAGTGGGATACGACCAGTGGGATAAGACCAGTGGGATACTACCAGTGGGATAAGACCAGTGGGATAAGACCAGTGGGATACGATCAGTGGGATAAGACCAGTGGGATAAGACCAGTGGGATATGACCAGTGGGATATGACCAGTGGGATACGACCAGTGGCATAAGACCAGTGGGATATGACCAGTGGGATACGACCAGTGGCATAAGACCAGTGGCATAAGACCAGTGGGATACAACCAGTGGGATAAGACCAGTGGGATACGATCAGTGGGATAAGACCAGTGGCATAAGACCAGTGGGATACGACCAGTGGGATACGACCAGTGGGATAAGACCAGTGGCATAAGACCAGTGGGATACGACCAAAGGGATACGACCAGTGGGATAAGACCAGTGGGATACGATCAGTGGGATAAGACCAGTGGGATACGACCAGTGGGATAAGACCAGTGGGATAAGACCAGTGGGATACGACCAGTGGGATAAGACCAGTGGGATACGACCAGTGGGATAAGACCAGTGGTATGCGACCAGTGGGATACGACCAGTGGGATACGACCAGTGGGATAAGACCAGTGGGATACGACCAGTGTGATACGACCAGTGTGATAAGACCAGTGGGATACGACCAGTGGGATAAGACCAGTGGGATACGACCAGTGGGATAAGACCAGTGGTATGCGACCAGTGGGATACGACCAGTGGGATAAGACCAGTGGGATAAGACCAGTGGGATGTGGTCAGTGGGATGCGCCAGTTGGATAAGACCAGTGGGATAAGACCAGTGGCATAAGACCAGTGGGATACGACCAGTGGGATACGACCAGTGGGATAAGACCAGTGGGATACGACCAGTGGGATACGACCAGTGGGATACGACCAGTGGGATAAGACCAGTGGGATAAGACCAGTGGGATAAGACCAGTGGGATAAGACCAGTGGGATACGACCAGTGGGATACGACCAGTGGGATACGACCAGTCGGATTCGGCCACCGGGATAAGACCAGTGGGATAAGACCAGTGGGATACAACCAGCGGGATACAACCAGCGGAATGCGACCAGCGGGATTGGACAAGCGGGATACAACCAGAGGGATACTTTGAACATTTGCTATAGCGTGCCCACAATGCCAGATGGGCTGAGTTTCACATTTTGGGACTATTCTATTGGTTGATCAAGCCAGGGAAACTTACTCAAGCCGAGATAAAGTACTTACAATTATTATTATTTCAAATAGTATTTGAACCCAGGTTTAGATACAACCAGTGTTCAGGTCAGTGAGGGTGTTAAACCCAGGTTTAGATACAACCAGTGGTCAGGTCAGTGAGGGTGTTAAACCCAGGTTTAGATACAACCAGTGTTCAGGTCAGTGAGGGTGTTAAACCCAGGTTTAGATACAACCAGTGTTCAGGTCAGTGAGGGTGTTAAACCCAGGTTTAGATACAACCAGTGTTCAGGTCAGTGAGGGTGTTAAACCCAGGTTTAAATACAACCAGTGTTCAGGTCAGTGAGGGTGTTAAACCCAGGTTTAGATACAACCAGTGGTCAGGTCAGTGAGGGTGTTAAACCCAGGTTTAGATACAACCAGTGGTCAGGTCAGTGAGGGTGTTAAACCCAGGTTTAGATACAACCAGTGTTCAGGTCAGTGAGGATGTTAAACCCAGGTTTAGATACAACCAGTGTTCAGGTCAGTGAGGATGTTAAACCCAGGTTTAAATACAACCAGTGTTCAGGTCAGTGAGGGTGTTAAACCCAGGTTTAGATACAACCAGTGTTCAGGTCAGTGAGGGTGTTAAACCCAGGTTTAAATACAACCAGTGTTCAGGTCAGTGAGGGTGTTAAACCCAGGTTTAAATACAACCAGTGTTCAGGTCAGTGAGGGTGTTAAACCCAGGTTTAAATACAACCAGTGTTCAGGTCAGTGAGGGTGTTAAACCCAGGTTTAAATACAACCAGTGTTCAGGTCAGTGAGGGTGTTAAACCCAGGTTTAAATACAACCAGTGTTCAGGTCAGTGAGGGTGTTAAACCCAGGTTTAGATACAACCAGTGTTCAGGTCAGTGAGGGTGTTAAACCCAGGTTTAAATACAACCAGTGTTCAGGTCAGTGAGGGTGTTAAACCCAGGTTTAAATACAACCAGTGTTCAGGTCAGTGAGGGTGTTAAACCCAGGTTTAAATACAACCAGTGTTCAGGTCAGTGAGGATGTTAAACCCAGGTTTAAATACAACCAGTGTTCAGGTCAGTGAGGGTGTTAAACCCAGGTTTAGATACAACCAGTGTTCAGGTCAGTGAGGGTGTTAAACCCAGGTTTAAATACAACCAGTGTTCAGGTCAGTGAGGGTGTTAAACCCAGGTTTAAATACAACCAGTGTTCAGGTCAGTGAGGGTGTTAAACCCAGGTTTAAATACAACCAGTGTTCAGGTCAGTGAGGGTGTTAAACCCAGGTTTAAATACAACCAGTGTTCAGGTCAGTGAGGGTGTTAAACCCAGGTTTAGATACAACCAGTGTTCAGGTCAGTGAGGGTGTTAAACCCAGGTTTAAATACAACCAGTGTTCAGGTCAGTGAGGGTGTTAAACCCAGGTTTAAATACAACCAGTGTTCAGGTCAGTGAGGGTGTTAAACCCAGGTTTAAATACAACCAGTGTCCAGGTCAGTGAGGGTGTTAAACCCAGGTTTAAATACAACCAGTGTTCAGGTCAGTGAGGGTGTTAAACCCAGGTTTAAATACAACCAGTGTTCAGGTCAGTGAGGGTGTTAAACCCAGGTTTAAATACAACCAGTGTCCAGGTCAGTGAGGGTGTTAAACCCAGGTTTAAATACAACCAGTGTTCAGGTCAGTGAGGGTGCCATAAAGTATTTGATTTGGTCTGGGTTGTTCTACATGTCCACTGCTGTTCCCCTGCTGCTGTGAGCAGCTTCTCCTGATGAGGGGGGTGGGACGGTGGGAGGGCCAATCTACGTCGGGCTCTGACAGGCTGAGTACTCCCTTTGTCCGACGTGTCACAGAGAGAGTCTCAGCAGCACAGGAGGCGTGAGTGGTGGGCAGCTTCGCCATGGTAACGCCAGTGACTATGCCGTCGCCCTGGTGACAGTGTACTTTGGCGGGGGGAGTACATGAGAGGCTGAACAGAAAAGGAAAGTGTGTTTGTCTGTGTGTGTTGAGTGGGTTGTGATTGTTCTTCCGTTGGGGCCTGAAAAAAGTGCACGTTCTCATAAAACGGAAAGTCCATATAGGAACTATAAATCATGTTATAAAGTTTGAATAGTGTAAGACTGACGTTATGCTACCACTTGTCTGCTGACGCTATGCTACCACTTGTCTGCTGGTGCTATGCTACCACTTGTCTGCTGACGCTATGCTACCACTTGTCTGCTGACGCTATGCTACCACTTGTCTGCTGACGCTATGCTACCACTTGTCTGCTGGCGCTATGCTACCACTTGTCTGCTGGCGCTATGCTACCACTTGTCTGCTGGCGCTATGCTACCACTTGTCTGCTGGCGCTATGCTACCACTTGTCTGCTGGCGCTATGCTACCACTTGTCTGCTGACGCTATGCTACCACTTGTCTGCTGGCGCTATGCTACCACTTGTCTGCTGACGCTATGCTACCACTTGTCTGCTGACGCTATGCTACCACTTGTCTGCTGGCGCTATGCTACCACTTGTCTGCTGACGCTATGCTACCACTTGTCTGCTGGCGCTATGCTACCACTTGTCTGCTGATGCTATGCTACCACTTGTCTGCTGACGCTATGCTACCACTTGTCTGCTGACGCTATGCTACCACTTGTCTGCTGACGCTATGCTACCACTTGTCTGCTGACGCTATGCTACCACTTGTCTGCTGGTGCTATGCTACCACTTGTCTGCTGACGCTATGCTACCACTTGTCTGCTGACGCTATGCTACCACTTGTCTGCTGACGCTATGCTACCACTTGTCTGCTGGTGCTATGCTACCACTTGTCTGCTGACGCTATGCTACCACTTGTCTGCTGACGCTATGCTACCACTTGTCTGCTGACGCTATGCTACCACTTGTCTGCTGACGCTATGCTACCACTTGTCTGCTGACGCTATGCTACCACTTGTCTGCTGACGCTATGCTACCACTTGTCTGCTGGCGCTATGCTACCACTTGTCTGCTGGCGCTATGCTACCACTTGTCTGCTGGCGCTATGCTACCACTTGTCTGCTGGCGCTATGCTACCACTTGTCTGCTGGCGCTATGCTACCACTTGTCTGCTGACGCTATGCTACCACTTGTCTGCTGGCGCTATGCTACCACTTGTCTGCTGACGCTATGCTACCACTTGTCTGCTGACGCTATGCTACCACTTGTCTGCTGGCGCTATGCTACCACTTGTCTGCTGACGCTATGCTACCACTTGTCTGCTGGCGCTATGCTACCACTTGTCTGCTGATGCTATGCTACCACTTGTCTGCTGACGCTATGCTACCACTTGTCTGCTGACGCTATGCTACCACTTGTCTGCTGACGCTATGCTACCACTTGTCTGCTGACGCTATGCTACCACTTGTCTGCTGGTGCTATGCTACCACTTGTCTGCTGACGCTATGCTACCACTTGTCTGCTGACGCTATGCTACCACTTGTCTGCTGACGCTATGCTACCACTTGTCTGCTGACGCTATGCTACCACTTGTCTGCTGGTGCTATGCTACCACTTGTCTGCTGGTGCTATGCTACCACTTGTCTGCTGACGCTATGCTACCACTTGTCTGCTGACGCTATGCTACCACTTGTCTGCTGGCGCTATGCTACCACTTGTCTGCTGGCGCTATGCTACCACTTGTCTGCTGGCGCTATGCTACCACTTGTCTGCTGACGCTATGCTACCACTTGTCTGCTGGCGCTATGCTACCACTTGTCTGCTGACGCTATGCTACCACTTGTCTGCTGGCGCTATGCTTGTCATTTGTCACACACACTTAATACACAGGAGACTCCCCAATGACCTGTTGTTGCATGTTCACAATATTCCCTGATAGTTTTCCAAGAAAACTGAACTTTGTCATGTATTTTCTACCTTCCAGACAGGCTGGAAAGGAACATAAACAGTAGGACCACCAAAGTGACACACAGTACTTCTCCAAATGCCACATGCCTCTAAATAAATCATATTTGATAAACGAAATGTGTTCATTCAAAATGTTTTTACTACTTTATGATTGGTAAATAAAACTGAACCTACTCAATAATTTTTTTACTGATTATTAGTCATTTGAGGTAGTGTGAACAGGACAAGCATTTAATATATGTGTAGGACCATGAAGTGTTGTTTGTTCCCAAACACATATATCTCAATTGTTTTCTTAATCTTTTCTAATCTGAATGAAGATTGAGATGTAGGGAGTGGATGGGCCCGGGGGACAGACAGAGGGACAGGGGGTATTAGGGGTCTGGATTGGAGGACGTTGGGTGGGGGTATCATCTTACATCTCCCCCAGGGAAAGCCACATGATCCTGCAGAACGGG
Source organism: Oncorhynchus keta (assembly GCF_023373465.1). Classification (NCBI taxonomy): domain Eukaryota; kingdom Metazoa; phylum Chordata; class Actinopteri; order Salmoniformes; family Salmonidae; genus Oncorhynchus; species Oncorhynchus keta. The sequence goes on along the minus strand of NC_068446.1, from coordinate 34,186,732 downwards.
TAAGGGAGGAAAAAAGATATTGGGCTACGGTCTGAGCACTCAATAAGAACCACATGTAGCAGAGAGGAAGAGGAGGAGGAGAGAGGGAGAGAGGAGGAGGGTGAGGGGGGCAGTAACTAAAGTCTGTCTCTGTGAGAGGAAAGAGAGTGCTGCTCTGAGCTTTCCTCACATTTTCAACAGGCTACGTGGGGGCCAGCATCTAAGAGACGAGGGAGACCTGGGGGTGTGTGTCTGTGTGGCTAGGTCAGAAAGTGTATGTGCCTTCTCGTCTGAGGGACAAAAGAGGAGTACAGAGATCTGTCCTATAGAAACCTCATCACTGGCCGTTGGGCTCAGGACTGGAAAAGACAGAGAGGTTCTGTCATTCTGTCGGAGGAAGAGGAGCTACACTTGTGATATTTTGATTCCGATAAAGAGGGTCAGAAGAGGAGAAAGGAGACATGTCACATGCTATCCTGAGAAGAAACTCCAGCAAGCAAGGTTTGCAGAACCTCTTGAAGTGAGTAAAAACATGAAACCCGTTTTTGGAGTAGAGATAGTTAAGTATGCTGTTTTTCAGGTATGCTCGAGAAAAAAGGTGCTCAACTCTAGTAAATTGAGTCACAGCACTATGTTTGTAGCCTGCTAGAGTCCATTGCGTACCATAGCACGGCATATTGTACACTATACCGTGGTATGACGCAACTTTTAATTGAGGAACCACTGTATGTTAAACCATGCTAAACCATGTAGCCATATATCCCCAGTTCTGGCTAGCCAGCCACTCTTTAGTGAACATGTTTGTCAGATCGAGCACCAGAGAGATGGATCAGTGTACTGTAGATGTTGGTCAGAGGTAGAGCCCACAGCAGCTTCCACAAATGTTCTCAGAGTAGGAGTGCTGATCTAGGATCAGCACACTTTTGCCTTCTATATCATAATGACTAAGAGGGGGGACCTGATCCTAAATCTGCACTCCTACTCTGAGTCGCTTCATGTATACAGACCCTGGGCTTTCTCCTGTTGCTATGATTACAGGAGGGGTAATTCAATGTCCACTGCCCTGGGTCTTATCACTGTTGACAACACAACCTGGACAGGGACTGGGACTGAAGTTAATCAAATACCACCACTGACTGTTTCCTTGTTGAGATTCAATGGCCACATGGGCAGTCTGTGGTTGTATTTGATTAACGTTTATAGAAAAAATATGGATTTCAGCAAACAAAGAAAGGCAAGCAACTTCAGAGGACAAACATTTTCCTAATAAAACATTTGTGAAGTATTGACCTTGGGCGAATCGATGTCGTCAGAGCTAGATTTCACAAAGACTAGTCTCGTCTCCAGTGAAGTTGGTGAAGTTCATCAGAAACTTCCTTCACCACGGAGTGGAGTTTTGTCAGCTAGGACTGACGCAGTGCTTCTGACACCACAGACAGACCTTTACATCAGATCTCCTTGGTTGTTTGTTTTTCCTCTCGAAGACTCTGGGGGACAGGGAGGGAGAAAGAGAGAGAGAGAGAGGGACAGAGATAGGAATAAGAGAGAGAGAGAGAGAGAGAGAGAGAGAGAGAGAGGGACAGAGATAGGAATAAGAGAGAGAGAGAGAGAGAGAGAGGGAGAGAGAGAGAGAGATAGGAATGAGAGAGAGAGAGAGAGAGAGAGAGAGAGAGAGAGAGAGAGAGAGAGAGAGAGAGATAGGAATAGAGAGAGAGAGAGAGAGAGAGAGAGAGAGAGAGAGAGAGAGAGAGAGAGAGAGAGATAGGAAGAGAGAGAGAGAGAGAGATAGGAAGAGAGAGAGAGATAGGAATGAGAGAGAGAGAGAGAGAGAGGAATAAGAGAGAGAGAGAGAGAGAGAGAGAGAGAGAGAGAGAGAGAGAGAGAGAAGGAATGAGAGAGAGAGAGAGAGAGAGAGAGAGAGAGAGAGAGAGAGAGAGAGAGAGAGAGAGAGAGAGAGAGATAGGAAAAGAGAGAGAGAGAGAGAGAGAGAGAGAAGGAAGAGAGAGAGAGAGAGAGAGAGAGAGAGAGAGAGAGAGAGAGATAGGAATGAGAGAGAGAGAGAGAGACAGAGATAGGAATAAGAGAGAGAGAGAGAGAGAGAGAGAGAGAGAGGGACAGAGATAGGGAATGAGAGAGAGAGAGATAGAAAGAGAAAGAAAGAAAGAAGGAGAGATAATGAGATTGGTGCCCCAGGCTTTCGCTTCTGACTGAAACTGAGGCAAATTGGGGCTGTGAACTGTGTGAAAGGTGACAGGGGTGACATGGGCCACTCCCTTGTGAAAAGGGGCCGCTTACGGGTGGCGGCATGTTAGGTATTTCTCTTTATTTGACATTTCCTATCCCCCAGTGTTACTCTGAGGGAGAGAGCCAGTAGTGAAAGTAAAGTGTAGGTGGTCTGTAAACCGATACCCTCCTTTTAGTGCAGGTCCAGAAATCACTCAACATTCAGATTCAGAGTGTTTAATAGTCACATGGTCAGGGTTGCAGGTGTGATTGCAGGGCACAGTGGAAGTCTTAGGCTTCCCGCTTCAACTCGCAAGACTAGTGAAATAAAATAATGAAAATGGTAATAAACAATAGAAATAGAAATATCACTATAACATGAAGGGGGGGAGCAATTACACAATTAAAATACGAGAGACATGAAATAACATAGATGGAATCTATCGAGTCTAATTTCCAAACAGCGGATCAGTCGATCCAGAGCCTTCCCTGATTGATCAAACACAGAACACTGTTTGGGAAAGGGACCTTAAGACACTTCAACTGTCATGATTAACACAATAATAAGTGAAAGAGAGTAAATGAATGCAGAATTCAGTCTTCACTGAGAATTGTCTATTCAGAGTGTTCCAGTTTTGTCAATGGGAGAAGAAAGACAGGCTTGAGGATTTCCGGTGGAGCAGAGCAGGTGTGGTTTATGAAACACCTGAGAGTTGAGGCTTAGGCACTCAGAGGGTGTGGGAAGTTAGGAGGTGAGTAGAAGGCACTTTATCCAATGTCTTTAGGGAACATAAATACTATACAGCCAGGCCTGGGGGGGGGAGCATCAAAACTGTGTTCCCACGAGACACTTGGGCTAATCCTCAGTGCAGATGTGGAGAGAGATGGATGACATCAGCTTCAGACAGACACTTCTCCATCCCAACCTTAGTGTCAGATAATGCCAAACCTCTCACACGCTTGTCTACATGTTCTGTTGCCCAAGATTTTTTATCAAGTGAGTCCCATCCCATCATTAGAAAGTATATGACAATGCCAAACCCTTGGAAGTATGTATTATTTGTTTACTGTAACAAAAATATGGTTTACAGTTTGTTCATGATCCTTCATCCTCTTGATTAAATGTTATGTTGCCTCAGATTTACTATTAAGTGAGTCAGAAATACTGACTCAAATTTGAGTCTTATTGTTGGTGAAAAGCACCCTTACACTAAGCAGTGAAACTGTCCCAAACTTCAGCTTCTACCAAGAGGAGGTATTCACAGGAAAACCACATTAAAACCTCCAAGAGCGCTGTGTCGATACCAATAAAAGCAAACAGAACACAAATGGAAACAATCTCAGAAAAAGCCGTGGCCTCTAAACACGTTGTATCTGATGTTGACCCATTCATCAGAATGAGTCAAGGAAAGAATGTGAGGTGGATCTGTTTTGAATGAAGTCAGAGAGAGACATATATATAGAGACAGAGAGAGACAGGGAGAAACATGGAGAGAGAAAGAGAGTGAGAGAGATGGAGTGAGAAAGAGAGGGTGAGAGAGTGAGAGTGAGAAAGAGACAGAGCTTTTCTCTTTTCTGTCTTTCTGATCCTCTATCACTCAGAGGTTTGTGATGAGATCATTCACAAGGCATCCAGGGATGCGTCAAGCAGAGCAAGTCTGTCTGTTTTGTGCACCCTTCTGCTAGCCTGCATTAATGCACACACTCATACTACAGACCCACCCCACCTTGGCCTGTTCACCCCTATGCTAGCCTGCGTCTATATTGTCTATATGTAGACTATGTGTAAATGTATATTTTGTCTATTGCAGGCAGCACCATTTCGCAAAGATAAATTCTGGGTATATTAAAATGTCCCTGACGAATAAAGGCAATTCTGATTCTGATCAATACAGGCACATTAATACTACAGATCCACCCACCTCAGCCTGTGACCTCGGTGGATTAGGTGTTCTCTCTGTTTTACGATAGGGGGGGAGAGAGAAGAGACAGGGGAATGTGGTGGGCTTTGCCAGTTGAGTGAAAAGGCAATGAACTCTGTCTATGTCCCAAATGGCACCCTGTTCCCTATATAGTAAACAATGTTTGACCAAGGTTCTCCGTTGCCCTTGCCCTCGTGTGCCTTACCAAAGGTTGTCGGCTTTTGGAGGGCAACAGGGGAAAGCAAACACCCAGGTGTTTCCCTCTCCATAGATCACTCTCTTTAGAGCAGGAATGGAAAGAGGTGATAGACAGACTGGCTTTCTGACAGTTATCTCTCCTGCCTTGGTCAGTTAAGATCCTATAGGATAAGATAGACTCAGTGGTGGATGGATTTTATCTCTATCGGTCTCACCATGGACTTAAAACCATCAAATCCCACACAGTGAGATAAGATGGTGCAAATCGATTCACCAGACCTGCTCATTGAACAGCTGTATCAGGGTATTCCATGCAGTTGAGACCAACGCCGCATTAAGACACTTTATGTTGGTGTTTTGCTTTATTTTGTCAGTTACCTGTGTGTAATGAGCTTTGACTAAACCCCGTAGGTAAACAAACCAAAAGGAGCCTGGTGTTCCCAGACTGTAGTAAATGAGCTGTGCTCCATTTGGGCTCTGCACGGGGGGCCAGTCGAGAGCCATAACATGGCGATTAGTGATTACTGTCTACTCTACTGGCTTACAGGGGGAGCCCAGGCAGGCCTGTGTCCATGGCAGCCAGAGCAGGCTAGTGGGATGAGCTATAGGAGGACAGGGTCATTGTAATGGCTAGAATGGAATAAATGGAACAGTCAAACTTGGTTTCCCTGTTTGATGTGTTTGATACCGTTCCATTTATTCAATTCCAGCCATTACAATGAGCCCGGCCTCCTATATCTCCTCTCACCAGCCTCCTCTGATGGCAATGCAGTCAGATTGCCTGGCAGTCACCTCCATGGTCATAGTTCATCCTCCCCAGGTGGCCGTGTGTAAACGTCTGCCATAAACATGTTGCGTTTCACTGAAAATGACCAGCCATTTTGGAATGACTGGAAAGTGTCATGATGATGTGGCATTCATAGTAGACTTTCATTCGTTTGAGTAGAGACACATAAGGCTACAGCTGACTTGGTTTTAATCTGTAGTTCAAGTTAGTTCATGGCAGTGTGAATTGGCAAAAGCTCCTCTCAGTTAGTGACTTGTTCACTCGATTCTTGGAAAAGTAATCTCCTCAGTATCGTCAACAACATAGTATTGTGTCTGGCTGATGTAATGGCGTCCACATAGCAACTGTTCTAACTTGTTTCATGACAACCATGACATCATCCTGGACATTTTTCACAGCCCCCTCTCTTCAGTTTCTGTCTGTTTGGCTTTTAATAGTGGAAGGACACCATGTTATTATATAATCGTTCAGCGAGTAGCGAAGAGCTAAACAAGTGTTCTGAACCTTTCTAACTTTAAGATAATAATGACTGTGGTTTCCTGTGAAATACTTACTTTCTTACCTAATGCGTCTCTAGTCAAGTATTACGTACAATGGTCAAGCAAAGTGTGTGTGTGTGTGTACATGTAAATGCTACACAACAGAAGGAATATATGGCTCGGTCATAATTTTGGCTCTAATTTTCACAGTGTGGCAGGAAACCCGGTGTGTCACAGTGAGATATTAGGGGTCACCTCTCTTCCTGTACTCCATTGATCTTTGTGATCTCCGGGTGGCCAGTCAATCATCTTTAACAGCCAGGTGTCAAACCTAACAAGGGAGTCAGAGATGGAGAATGAACTACCAGAGGGGTTCACATTTTGTTCCATAATCATTCCAACCCTCAGAGCATTTGAAGGCTTTATTGCTGGGGTAGATCATGTCATTAACTTACAGAGCAAACTTCACTCGGGCTGTCTGCAACCCGCACTTTGCTAACCAAATACAGTACATTATCATGAAACATGGTTATTGCTTGTGATCCCCTGACTGCTGTTTAGACCGTCAAACTTCTCCCAATATCTGAACCTCCAGTCTGAAACCCAGGAGTGGCCTTTTTCTGTTAAGTTTGTTGGTGGCCTATGCTCTAGGAGGAATAAAATCCCTCAGTAAGTAAGATTTGGTATGGTCCCTCAGATCCTCAAGAAGTTTTACAGCTGCACCATCGAGAGCATCTTGACTGGCTGCATCACCGCCTGGTATGGCAACTGCACCGCCCTTGACTACAGAGGGTGGTGGGGATGGCCCAGTACAGAGCCTTCAGAAAGTATTCACACCCTTTGACTTTGTCCACATTTTGTTGTGTTACAGCCTGAATTTCAAATGGATTCAATTGAGACTTTGTGTCACTGGCCTACACACAAAACAGATATTGAATATCCCTTTGAGCATGGCAAAGTGATTCATTACACTTTGGATGGTGTATCAATACACCAAGTCACTACAAAGATACAGGCGCCCTTCCTAACTCAGTTGCCGGAGACGAAGGTACTCAGGGATTTCGTCATGGTGACTTTACAACAGTTACAGAGTTTAATGGCTGTGATAGGAGAAAACTGAGGATGGATCCAACAGTATTGTAGTTACTCCACAATACTAACCTAATTGAAAAGAAGGAAGCTTGTACAGGATATATATTCCAAAACTGTAAAGCCCTAAAGTAAACCTGAAAAAAATGTGCCAAAGAAATTAACTTTATGTCCTGATACAAAGCATTGTTTGTGGCAAATCCAAACTGAATACCCCTCTTCATATTTTCAAACACGGGGTGGCTGCATCATGTCATGGTTCTGCTTGTCATAAGTTTATTTGGGCGGATAAAAATAAAGCACAGGTAAAATCCTAGAGGAAAATCTGGTTCAGTCTGCTTTCCACCAGACACCGGGAGACAAATGAATCTTCCAGGAGGACAACAACCTAAAACACAAGGCCAAATATACACTGGAGTGGAGTTGCTTACCAAGATGACATTGAATGTTCCTGGCTGACCTAGTTATAGTTTTGACTTAAATCAGCTTGAAAATATATGGCAAGACTTAAAAATGGCTGTCTAGCAATGATCAACAACCAATTTGACAGAGCTTGAAGAATTTTTGCAAATATGGTACAATTCAGGTGTGCAAAGCTCTCAGAAACTTTCCCAGAAAAACTCACAGCAAGTAATCACTGCCAATGTGACTGTAATCTATTGCGTACTTATCTAATGAATATATATGAATGTTTATTTTCCATGAATTTTATACAAATGTTAGAAATGCTCTTCCACTTTGACATTACATAGTATTTTGTGTAGATCGTTAACAAAAAATTGCAATAAATTTGAATCCCACTTTGTAAAAAACATTTTTTTTGGGGGGGGGGGGGTTGGGGGGTATGAATACTTCTTGAAGGCACTGTACATATCTACCTCAAATACCTCGTACCCCTGAACATTGATATGGTATTGGTACTCCTTGTATATAGCTTCATTCTTGTGTGGTATATTTCCTCATGTGTTTTTCACTTTCTTATTTAACTCTGCATTGTTGGGAAAGAGCTTGTAAGTAAGCATTTCACTGTATTCAGTGCATGTGATAAATAAAATGTGATTTGATAAGTAAATAAGTCTGTCAGAAAGGTGAAACATCTGGCAGTTCCCACTCCAAGAACTCTGCTAATCACACTCCCCTGTGACACACAACACCGACCCATCTGGTCTGGAGAGGCAGTTGTCTGTTTGTTTTCAGTTTTGTGTGGAGACAACAGTGGCATGCTCAGGCTTGCTCTAGTGTGAATTTACAAAGGGGAAAACAGCCCCAAATAAATCCACTTAACAGTCTAACTGTCGGAATCTGGCTCTTTGGTCCTGCGGCTTTTGAACATTATTTAGAGGAAGTCGAGATTAGATGTCGTTACAATTGTCAGGAAAGGCAACATAAGCCCCAATGTAAACCAGATTCTTTGGCGTGTCTTTCCTCACTGTTATTCCCCCCCACCTCCCACGGTTGCAGATCCAGAAGACAAACGGGGTGAGAAAATGGGTCTCTTTGATTAGGTTTAAACAAGGACAGATTTAGACAGTGAGTGAAAGAGGATGACAAAGAAATAAAGGCCATCGATAATCCAGTCACCAACAGATTAATGACATCATCATCTGAGTCAAGACGTTTGACTGGTGCCAAGAATGAGATAATCCCATAATGCAAATGAAAGGAAAAAGAATGATAGGTATAAGAAGTTAAGTCCGACTGCCACATCCTCTAATACCATACCAAATGGGATGGTGTGCCTGCGTTCTTGTCTCCACAATGGTTGTGTTGTGTCAACATTTTTGAGGAGACAAAGTCAAAAATGATCCTTTGTGTCTCAATTGACATATCAAATGAGTTTATACATCAGTTTTAAAACCCGTCCGTGAAGTCGCCTTTGTGAAACCATGAGAATACTTCCTGGTTCATCCGTCAGTCAGTGGTGTTGGGCACTTGGTTATCAACTCATTTTCCCCTGGCCACCAGTTCTGATTGTGAAGGAAACCAACATTGAAAATAGTGGAACGTATCTGGGTAACCTAGATCCAGCTGTGCTCTGACCCTTTCACCCCCCCCCCCCTTTCCCTTTCACAAAAAACCCTGTGATTAGCGGTGGGGGTGTGGGGTGTGATTTTACGGACCATCCCACCTTCATGGACCTATATATGCAGTGTTGTGAAAGGGAGAGTCACTGAAGCAGAAGGCCTCAGGTGGTAACACAAACGCCCCGGGGCCTGGGACACATTAGGGCCCTATTTGTGACCTGGGACTGCCTTAATTGACCCAGAAGCTGAATGCATGTGAGTGTTGTCATTTGACACCCTGACACACAGATGGAACCTATTGACCAGGCAGTTCTCCTGCATTCACCCTTATAGGCTCATACCATGGCCCTCGCTAGCTACACAGCAGAGACGTACAGCAGACAAGTCTGTAAGTGCTGTAAACTATCTGCTCATTACATTGAAAAATAGATGTCTTGAACTTCCTAAATTTACTCTGAGGCTAGTACCATGACCCCTTTGTTACAAAACAGATAAACAGTTCAGCCGACAAGTCCATAAGTGCTGTGGAATCTGCTCTTCATGAATACAGAAAACTAGATGTCATGCACTTCCAGGAAACATTTAAATGTCTACATTAGTGAGGATGCACTTTGAACCCTTTTTGAATCCCAAGGGGAGTTTGGTTTGGTCTGACGTGGAGAAAGTGGTTTACACTTTTGTGATAAATGTGTTGTTGCAGTAAAATGCAAACATGAGTAGAACCACATGTGTGTGTGTATGTTTACTAGTGAGATAAACACAGTCATGCAGTAGAATTTCCGATGTTCTGTTGGGATGTCATCGCTCATCCGTGACGAGCTGAATGCTAGGAGGTCTGAGGCAGATGTTCTCCTGGCAATCTCCCTTCTCCAGGAATTAACAGGCCATTGTTTAGAAACATCTTCTTGGGAGAGCCCAGGACGATGACTCATGGGATCCAACCATGTCGGGCACAAAAAACTCAAAGACCCATGGGGGTGAAAAGCATTTCTCAGTAAGGTTCTAAAGCTATAGTCTGGGATTTTGAAAGCTGTTCAATGGTCATTACAATTCTTACTATATTTCTTCCTTAGCCTCATCTCTCAAGTGGAGGTGACCCATTTTGTTATTTGACAAATCACAGACTGTAGCTTTAAACAAATATCTTCACCCCGTCTCTCGCCCCACAGAATAACCACCCAGAGGAGCGTGGAGGATGCAGAGGAGGTGGAGCGAGAGCGTCGGCGGAGGGCCCGGGAGTCCTTCCGCAGTATGGGCAGCAGCAGTACCTTGGGCCCTGGAGGCCCCTCACTGGACAATGGGGCCTTGGCGGAGGATGGCCTGTAAGTACCCAAGTACTATACTATGACTCATCAAGCATGATAATGGTGTTATTGAACCTTGTAGATCAGGCATGACTCATCTCCTATCATCCCTGTCCCACAACCAAACATTACTCACAGGGTTGGGCTGAATTCTGAATTCAAAGTGAAGACAGTCAATTCAGGAAACAAACTACAATTACAATTCAATTATCAAAAAAATTGCATTTATATTCAATGTCTTCTCAGTGAACTGAAAAGTAGAAACTATTTATTTCAAAATGATTTCAAAATGATTTACATTTCTGAATGTTAAATTCAAATCACTTCTTAATAAATTGTCTGCCTTCAATTTGAACGGAGCCCAACCTTGTGACCCACTCATTCATGTCACATCTCCCACATCCAAACTACAGTTTGTTTCTATTATGTTTTGTCTTGTGCTGAAGCAGCTGATATAATGATTTATATGAAGGGCTGTTTGTCAGATTTCCTGGCTGTGGAGCCAGGTAGTGTAGTGGTTTAGAGTGTTGGGCCAGTAATTGAATGGTCAGTGGTTCAATTACTGAGCTGACTAGGTGAAGAATCTGTCAATGTACCCCTTGAGCAAGGCTATTAACCCTAAATGCTTATGTAAGTTGCTCTGGATAAGAGTATCTGCTAAATTACTAAAATGTAATAATACCAAGGGAGTTCTACTGGGATAGTTACTTCCCCTTGTTTGCTATACATTCAGTTGTTTATGGGTTTGCTCCACTATCCTGAGGATGTGTGGTTACAAAAAAACACATATTTCCACTAATCTCCACATGCCTCCTTTTCTCTCTCTCTCTCTCTCTCTCTCTCTCTCTCTCTCTCTCTCTCTCTCTCTCTCTCTCTCTCTCTCTCTCTCTCTCTCTCTCTCTCTCTCTCTCTCTCTCACACACACACGCTCATTCTCTCACTCTATTCTCTCTCTCTCTCTCTACCTTACTGGTTGATTCACTCTCTCCATGCAAAGAAGAACACACAGCTGCATTTCTCATTACAGCAGCTCGGAAGAATGTTTACGACAGAGCGTCTTGGGAAACTACTACTATCATGGCCTTTAACTGACACACTTTCTCCAAAGGGGAGAAGAAAGAACAAAAACAGCCCTAGATCATGACAATGCCTCCACGTTTTTAAACCGTAATGAGTGACTTGACATGAGGTAAAGTCACTACACTCAGTGTAGTCTGTAATTTTGGATTGATCATAAAACAGGCATAGTAACATTTTCAAACTGTTTCAAGGACTCCCTGTTTCCTCTTTATCCCTAAGGGGGATAAATTATAAATGATACAGTCGAATAATAGTTCAGAAGACCAAACGTCAAAACAACCGTGAACACTGGTTTGGGGTTTGCTGTTATTTGATCTCTGTGTCGTTGACTGTGTACTGCTCTCTCAACAATGTAATTGCCAGCCGATATTCAGACCAGGTTCCTTCCTCTTTGTTTTCAAAGTCATTACAGTAACATGACATTTCAGAGCCATTACACAAATATTCCTTTCCAACAGGTGCCTGTGGTTTGTTACCAGAGAGCTTTTGGTGTCAGAACTAACCACTTCATAACAACATCTGCATGACTAAACACCTGAAGAATCCAACCACCACAATTACTGCTCATTATTCCTAATTGTCCATTAAATATATGTTAATATATATATATAAACTACCACCTGGAAACATCAATTTACTTTAGTAGCTAACCTACTTAATTATAATTGGAATGCCTGGAGGGAGCATTGCATTCAGCCAGCTCCTGCAAAGATGAAACAGACTTTCATTTCAGGACTGTTTTGATGAACGGAGGGTTAAGAAAAAAAATAAAAATAAATAATAAAAATAAAATAATAATAATAATAATAATAATAATAATAATAATAATATATATATATATATAGAGAGAGAGAGAGGTGCGCTGCGAATCTGTTCTTCGTTAAAGATAGAATTCTTTACTCTACCTGGTAATTGATAGAAGGTTCATCGTTTTGTTCAGCCAGGTGCAGATGTTCGGACTAACCTGTGAAGTTTAAACCTCTTATGGCTGCTATCCCCGTACAGGGATCAACATCAGGGGACATTTCAGAGTGACAACTAAAAATACAACGTTGTAACATTAAACATTCTTGAAAATGCAAGTGTCTTACACCCTCCAAAAGATTAGAATCTTAGACATCAAACTACGTTTTCTGATTTACCATGCTTTTGTTTGAGAGGAGCAATCAACAAGGTGAAGGTAAAATTATGACTTACATTCTGATATCTTGCTCTTATTCCTCTTCCTGAGGGTCCCAGTGATCAAATGAAGTGCCGTTTTCTTTGATAAAATCCATTTTTATAGCCTAAAACAAAACATTTTGTAAACCTTTTGTGTCGTGAATTCCATCTCTATCAACTTTTTACGGAGCATTCAACGTAATTACACACACTAAACAATCGTTTATCTAGTCATAGTTGGTTTCAGCGCAATCATCTGGATGTTTGCAACACAGCCAAACTTGATTGTTTTTTTTGCAGGGAGTATTGACCGAAGTGAACTGATTTGAAGACAACGAGCAATGACTTCATTGCGCACCAATAATATCATCGAAGCTTCATTGATTGACTGTATTTCTGCCCAATGACCACTGATCGTCTTGAAATCTAGCTGGGTAGATAGCCAATGAGCTGAGGTAAACGCCAGTATGTGATGGTTATGGGTTGGACCACCATCCCTTGTTTGTAAACACACGCATAACAAAGTTCATTCTCGCCATTGACCACAGGTAACGCTTATTACGCACAGCAGCGTTTTGGAAAGTGTTTTTTCAACGATTTCATTGAAGACAACATGGCGAATAAATCAGGAAAAGCGAAGTCCAAGTCTAAGTATACAGATTTGCACCAGATTATAGAAGAGATTGATCGGGAAAGTGAGACAGATTTTTTTGTTTGAGGAATATTTGAGTGTTATGATTCAAACATTGAGGAGCTGTTTCTGCAAGGACAGGACGTACTTCTGGACGGGTAAGTGCTAATGCCGTTTTATGAAATATAAATATATATATTTTTTTTTGTAATGTCCCCTCTACTCCTGCCTCCAGTGGTGTTCATATGCCACAGTTCATTACTGCAGGCATGACTGTGCCTCAAGGCCAAAAGGGCACAGCATGGAGGCGTCGTTGTGGTCTGTGTCGCATGAAGTCCCCCATCACCTGCACCACTTGTTCAGTTTGCCTCTGCTTTACATCAGAAAGAGACTGCTATGGGACATGGCACAGGCAGCAAAATATTTTGTAGAGGATTTCCAAACGGTCTACCCCTGTTGTATATAGTTATAGGTCATTTCACCAATTCAGCCACTTGGGTACATTTGGGCAACTTGTGTGGGACACCTGGGTGACTTCATGCTAAATGTCATGTAGCTCACCCATATCTGAAGTTATCAGTCTGAAACTTTGCACACCTACAGTTGCCCTCTTGTGTTATCCATCAAAATGATCTCCATCCTATCTGACTGTGTGGCTATTCTAGTACATGTGAAAGATGATACTACAACAATAAAAAACAGAAAACGTATGCTCTTTCTTTGTCTTTTCTTCTACCAGATCTACTGTGTTATAATTTCCTACATTCAATTAACATTTCCACAAACTTCAGAATGTTTCCATTCAAATGATACCAGGAATATGCATATCCTTGCCTCTGGGGCTGAGCTACAGGCAGTTAGATTAGGGTATGTCTTCAGGTGGAAATTGAGAACAAGGGATGCAGTCATAAACAGTCAAATAGTCTGTGGTAAACAAGTAAATGTCCTGTGATCATGTTGTATGAAAGCACGACACTGTGTTAGTCTAGAGGCAGGTGTTGTAGTGAGGACAGAAAGGATGTGATGAATGGGCACTCGACATGTCTTCTGTTCTGTCTTCTGTTGTCTTCTGTTCTGGACCACAGCCACGTCAATATTGACCAACTTCTGGGAACGGGAGGACAGTGGTCACTGCTGCACTTTCAGTAATGTGGTCATCAAAAAATGTGGGTAGGACAAGAGGATTTTTCAGCTTTTTCCATCAGCAAATTAATTCAAAACGTGGTAATGGCATAGTAATCCTTGCCCTGTAAGGGTAGAAAACCAAAGTGTCCTATGGTAGGGTAAGAAAATGATTTCTGTGAATGTTGACTTGATGCCAGGTGATAAAATGTGTGTTACTCACTGCACACATAAACTAGACTGGTTTGAAATGCTCCAAAAATCTCCAAGTCCTCCAAGACAATAAATACTGAACACAATCCCAGAATTAGGTTGTTTGAAATGGCTTGTTTTCCCAGTGGAGTAGACATAGATTTGGAGGGAGTGTTTGCATTGTTACTTGTCACATACATACTGCATACTTACATATATGTCACCCTTTTGTCAACTTGTCCGCTAATAATATTCCAGTTAGAAACTATAAACACAGGAGAGGAGAGCTGTTAGTGGCCTGTGTTTACTCAGCATAGGGCTTTACCACTCAGTAATGTGACTGAGTCTGTAATACAGTACCTACATATTTCAAGCAGACCGCCATAGTCCCTGTGCCCAAGAACGCCAAAGTAACCTGTCTAAATGACTACCACCCCTTAGCACTCATGTCTGTAGACATGAAGTGCTTTGAAAGGCTGGTCATGGCTCACATCAACACCATCATCCAAGAAATCCTAGACCCACTAGACTTTGCAGGATCCACAGATTTCCCACCTGGACAAAAGGAACACCTACATGAGAATGCTGTTAGTTGACTACAGCTCAGCGTTCAACACCATCGTGCCCTCAAAGCTCATCACTAAGCGAAGGACTATACACCTCCCTCTGCAAATGGATCCTGGACTTCCTGACGGGCTGCCCCCAGGTGACAAGGGTTGGCAACCCCACATCTGCCACGCTGATCCTCAACACGAGGGCCCCTCAGGGGTGCCTGCTTAATCCCCTCCTGTACTCCCTGTTCACCCATGACTGCGTGGCTACACATAACTCCAACACCATCATTAAGTTTCCTGACGACACAACGGTTGTAGGCCTGATCACTGACAATGATGACACAGCCTACAGGGAGGAGGTCAGAGACCTGGCAGTGTGGTGCCAGGACAACAACCTCTACCTCAATGTGAGCAAGACAAAGGAGCTGATCGTGGACAACAGGAAAAGGAGAGCTGAGCACACCCCCATTCACATCGATTGGGCTGTAGTGGAACGGGTCGAGAGCTTCAAGTTCCTTTGTGTCCACATCGTCAACAAACTGTGATGGTCCAAACACCCCCAAAAAGTTGTGAAAAGGGCATGACAACGCCTATTCCCCCTCAGGAGACTGAAAACATCTGGGTCCTCAAATCCTCCAAATGGTCAACAGCTGCATCATCAAGAGCATCCTAACCTGTTGCATCACTGCTTGGTATGGCAACTGCTCGGCATCCGACCACAAGGCGCTACAGAGGGTAGTGCGTACGGCCCAGTTGGCTCAGGTCTGAACCCTGACTCTGCCACACTCTCCCTGAGCCCCCCCCAAGACATTTTTGGGGCTGACTCTCGGTCTTCTGTCCGCGTCGCCGTGCTGCCTCCTCATACCAGTGCCTCTCCGCTTTCGCCGCCTCCAGTTCTTCCTTGGGGTGGCGATATTCTCCAGGCTGAGCCCAGGGTCCTTCACCGTCCAGTTCGTCCTCCCATGTCCAGTCCTTCTCTCGCTTCACCTTGGTGCGGCTACACTCCCCTGGTTTAGCCCAGGGTCCTCTCCCGTCGAGGATTTCCTCCCAAGTCCAGAAATTCTTGTCGCGCTGCTCCTGCTGCTGCTGTTGCCTGTTACCACGTTGTGGTGGCTGATTCTGTTACAGCTTTCTTCCGTTGAAGGAGAGTCGGACCAAAATGCAGCGTGGTTAGTTCGATACATCTTTAATAAAGAAAAAACACAAACAATACAAAAACAACAAACCGAATGTGAAAAGCTATACAGCCTATCTGGTGAACACTAACACAGAGACAGGAACAATCACCCACGAAACACTCAAAGAATATGGCTGCCTAAATATGGTTCCCAATCAGAGACAATGAAAATCACCTGCCTCTGATGAAGAACCGCCTCAAGGCAACCATAGACTTTCCTAGACAACCCTACTCAGCCACAATCCCAATACCTACTAAAACCCCAATACAAAAACACACCACAAAATAAACCCATGTCACACCCTGGCCTGACCAAATAAATGAAGACAAACATACATACTTCGACCAGGGCGTGACACTACCATGGTCCCCAGATGACTGTCTACCATATTCCTCACAATACTGTCTACCATGGTCCCCAGATGACTGTCTACCATATTCCTCACAATACTGTCTACTATGGTCCCCAGATTACTGTATATCATGGTCCCCACATTATTGCCTAGCATGGTCCCCACATTACTGCCTAGCATGGTCCCCAGATTACTGTCTACCATGGTCCCCAGATTACTGTCTACCATGGTCCTCACAATACTGTCTACAATGGCCCCCACATTACTGTTTACCATGGTCCCCACATTACTGTTTACCATGGTCCCCACATTACTGTCTACCATGTTCCTCACAATACTGTCTACCATGGTCCCCACATTAGGCTCCACCTCATTCCCTGCAGTTAATCACCGGCTCTTAAGCACTTGTTACAGAAATCACTTAATGTCGGTTGACGGAAGCTTGCTGCTCTCGACTTCCAGGTGCCAGTTAATTTGTCCAGCTGTGTTGTCTCTGGTTATCTGGGTCTCTATAAGACCTGTTGTCCTCGTAAGCCCCTTGTCTGTCTGTCTCTCTCTTCCCTGGTATCACTGTGTATCTTTTATGCTAAAAGAACCCAGGGCTGATTCAGTGTTCCTGCCAGCTCTAATCTCAGTTAATGTTGTTCTTACTTCAGCCCACAGTTCCTCACCACTCCTCTCCCAACCCAAGTGTTTATTTGGTGAAATCAGGTGTCAACCGCCTACCATCTCACCACACACACGCGCACACACACATACACACGTTAGCTTGCGACAGTGGCTGTAGAGGAGAAACAACAACACCAGAGCCAGTCTACAAGCTGTTCCAGCTGTTTCCCTGTGTTGTGTGTGTTTCGATCTGTGCCTGATGATGTTCATAGACAGGCTCAGCAGCAGCTCCACTCGCTGGGCTGCTGGGAGATGGCTTTGTTGGCTGTGTGTGAGCCACGTCCGCTCTCACCGACACTGTAGTTGACATATATTGTAGACTTTACTATAGAACCCATGTTTTACACATGTAATAAAACCCATGTTAGCATTTAGTTGGACAGTGTATACCATGTACATAATAATACAACTAATAAAACTAATGTTTGACACATACTATAGAACCAACATTGACCGATGCTATAAAACCCATGTTGACCCATACTATAGAACCCATGTTGACCCATACTATAGAACCAACATTGACCGATGCTATAAAACCCATGTTGACCCATACTATAGAACCCATGTTGACCCATACTATAGAACCAACATTGACCCATACTATAGAACCAACTTTGACCCATACTATAGAACCCATGTTGACCCATCTATGGAACCCATGTTGACCCATATTATAGAACCAACATTGACCCATACTATAGAACCAACTTTGACCCATACTATAGAACCCATGTTGACCTGTACTATAGAACCCATATTATAGAACCTATGTTGAACCATACTATAGAACCCATGTTGACCCATACTATAGAACCCATAATGACCCATACTATAGAACCCATAATGACCCATTTTGTAGAACCCATGTTGACCCATACTACAGAACCATTGTTTGGCACTTTGGGATGTTTCACACCAGCCAAAACACCTCTTTGGTGGTCATATTAGGAAGCTGTAGTCCTCTCTCTACTAGAGGTTGACCGATTAATCAGAATTGCCGATTAATTAGGGCCGATTTCTAGTTTTCATAACAATCGGAAATTGGTATTTTTGGCCGCCGATTTGCCGATATATATATATATATATTTTTTTTTACACCTTTATTTAATCTTTATTTCACTAGGCAAGTCAGTTAAGAACACATTCTTATTTTCAATGACAGTGGGAACAGTGGGTTAACTGCCTTGTTCAGGGGCAGAACGACAGATTTTCACTTTGTCAGCTCGGGGGATCCAATCTTGCAACCTTAACTAGTCCAACGCAATAATGACCTGCCTCTTTCTCGTTGCACTCCACAAGGAGGCTGCCTGTTATGCGAATGCAGTAAGCCAAGGTAAGTTGCTAGCTAGCATTAAACGTATCTTATAAAAAACAATCATAATCACTAATTAACTACACATGGTTGATGATATTACTAGATATTATCTAGCGTGTCCTGTGTTGCATATAATCTGACTGAGCATACAAGTATCTGACTGAGTGAGGTGTGGTAGGCAGAAGCAGGCGCGTAAACATTCATTCAAACAGCACATTAGTGCGTTTTGCCAGCAGCTCTTCGTTGTGCATCAAGCATTACGCTGTTTGTGACTCCCGAGATGAGGCTCGTGTAACCAAAGTGAAATGGCTAGCCAGTTAGCGTGCGCTAATTGTCGTTGTGTTGCTGGTTCGAGCCCAGGGAGGAGCGAGGAGAGGGATGGACGCTATACTGTTACACTGGCAATACTAAAGTGCCTATAAGAACATTCAATAGTTAAAGGTTAATTAAATACAAATGGTATAGAGGGAAATAGTCCTATAATTCCTATAATAACTACAACCTAGAACTTCTTACCTGGGAATATTGAAGACTCATGTTAAAAGGAACTACCAGCTTTCATATGTTCTCATGTTCTGAGCAAGGAACTGAAACGGCAGCCGTCATACCGCTTCTGTCTCCTAGAGATGAACGTACTTTGGTGCGAAAAGTGCAAATCAATCCCAGAACAACAGCAAAGGACCTTGTGAAGATGCTGGAGGAAACAGATAGAAAAGTATCTATATCCACAGTTAAACAAGTCCTATATTGACATAACCTGAAAGGCCGCTCAGCAAGGAAGAAGCCACTGCTCCAAAAACGCCATAAAAAAGCCAGACTACTGTTTGCAACTACACATAGGGACAAAGATTGTACCTTTTGGAGAAATGTCCTCTCGTCTGATGAAACAAAAATAGAACTGTTTGGCCATAATGACCATCGTTATGTTTTGAGGAAAAATGGAGAGGCTTGCAAGCTGAAGAACATCATCCCAACTGTGAAGCACGGGGGTGGCAGCATCATATTGTGGGGGTGCAGGAGGGACTGGTGTACTTCACAAAATAGATGGCTTCATGAGGAAGGAACAGTCAAAGTATTGGAGAGACCATCACAAAGCCCTGACCTTAATCCCATAGAACATTTGTGGGCAGAACTGAAAAAGCATGTGCGAGCAAGGAGGGCTACAAACCTGACTCAGTAACACCAGCTCTGTCAGGAGGAACTTATTGTGGGAAGGTTGTGGAAGGCTACCCGAAACGTTTGACCCAAGTTAAACAATTTCAAGGCAATGCTGACAAATACTAATTGAGTGTATGTAAACTTCTGAGCCACTGGGAATGTGATGAAAGAAATGAAAGCTGAAATAAATAATTCTCTCTACTATTATTCTGATATTTCACATTCTTAAAATCAAGTAATCATCCTAACTGAGCTAAGACAGGGCATTTTTACTAGGATTAAATGTCAGGAATTGGGAAAAACTGAGTTTAAACGTTTGACTTCAACAGTACCGTAGAGAGCTATTTATAACTTGTCAGAAATGTCCAGATCTACTAGCCTATGTCAGCTAACGTTTTTTTATTAAGGTTTTTAGCCCATATTGTTGTCTTTTTTTCTCACTCAAATATCACTTGAATACACATTAGAAATGGCCAAATGTATAGAATTGCAAGAAAATTTGCTTAAAATTGCAAAATGTTCTTTGCACCCCATGACAGAATGTATAGAATTGCAGGAAATAAACTTTTAACCTGCAACATATTCTCTCCACCAACAAGAGGGGTGTGAACAGTTTGTGTCATGAACAGTGCCTGTGCCGATAGACATAGACGTGGTGTTTGCGCATGCTCAGAGGGGTGGCTCGGGATGTTTCCCAATGCTGGACGGGGTCCCCGAGTGAAAAAGTTTGGGAACCCCTTGGTTAAGCAATCCTTGCATTCACATACCCCTATAGTTCTTTCATGTTATAAACTGAAGCTAGCAAAGTCTACTTCCCTCTCAGACTAGCGGTGAGCTTCCAAAACATTGGTAGTACTAAGATCCCATTTCGTCCATTGCCTAACAAAGGACTTAAGACAACCTTAGTGTTACAAAAGGTTTTGGAGCTCATGATGCTCATCTGAATGTTGACCTAACATGTTCTATCTCTCCATGTTCCTCTTTGTGTCCCAGGTATGAGAGGGATCTGAAGCCCAGCAGCAGCTATCCCTCTATGGAGGAGGACGAGGGCTTCAGTGACTGGACCCAGCGGCTGGAGAGACGCAGGCAGCAGGCCCAGCGCATGGAGGAGCTCAGTCAGGCCACAGAGGAGCAGGACCAGAGGCCACTGAATGGTGCCGCAAAGCCCCCCACACCACATACCCTCTCTGGCTCAGCCACCCCCACCACATCCACCTCTCGCCAGCAGAGACACAAGGCAGAAGTGGAGGATGAAGTGGAGAAGAAGTGGGGAAGAAAGGAAAGTGAGAGGAAAGGGTGGGAGCGAGAGGAGGAGGTGGTTAGAGAAGAGAGGGAAGGAGAAGTGGAGGCAGAGAAACAGAGGCAGGAGCAGATGAGAGTGCTGAAGAAGAGAGAGGAGGACCAAAGATCTGATGCTGAGGAGAAGGTACTCTTTAGCTTTACTGATTAAAAAATATATATTTATATTATAGGCAAATATGTGATTAATTAAGAAAATGTCAATTATGAATATGATTATTCAAAAATGTATGTCGTTGAAGTAGTCAACTTTGGAGATGTTAAATGTTCTTTGCAACTCCAGGTGAAAGAGAAGCACAAAGAGGTGAAGATCTCGTACACATCCAAAGTCGTCCTCCATACAGAGGCAAAGCATGGCAACGTCAACGGAGACACAGCTGGGGAGAAAGTGACATCATACATGGTCAAAACCAAATTAAGGGCTCCCAGGTAAATAATGGCGTATTATGGTATATGGATATGTCTCACCAGACCTGCTTCCAAATTCAGTTACATGGCAAGCAAATCACATCGCAATTCACATTGTAACTCCTAGATGTTTCACATTCTAAACCATCAGGATGGTGAAAACTATTAGGAAACGGAGACATCTCTTCAAATACTCCTCCTCTATACAGTGGGGCAAAAAAGTATTTAGTCAGCCACCAATTGTGCAAGTTCTCCCACTTAAAAAGATAAGAGAGACCTGTAATTTTCATCATAGGTACACTTCAACCATGACAGACAAAATGAGGGGGGAAAAATCCAGAACACCACATTGTAGGATTTTTTATGTATTTATTTGCAAATTATGGTGGAAAATAAGTATTTGGTCAATAACAAAAGTTTATCTCAATACTTTGTTATATACCCTTTTTTGGCAATGACAAAGGTCAAACGTTTTCTGTAAGTCTTCATAAGGTTTTCACACACTGTTGCTGGTATTTTGGCCCATTCCTCCATGCAGATCTCCTCTAGAGCAGTGATGTTTTGGGGCTGTTGCTGGGCAACACGGACGTTCAACTCCCATCAAAGATTTTCTATGTGGTTGAGATCTGGAGACTGCCTAGGCCACTCCAGGACCTTGAAATGCTTCTTACGAAGCCACTCCTTCGTTGCCCGGGTGGTGTGTTTGGGATGATTGTCATGCTGAAAGACCCAGCCACGTTTCATCTTCAATGCCCTTGCTGATGGTAGGCTTTGTTACTTTTGTCCCAGCTCTCTGCAGGTCATTCAATAGGTCCCCTCGTGTGGTTCTGGGATTTTTGCTCACCGTTCTTGTGATCATTTTGACCCCACGGTGTGAGATCTTGCGTGGAGCCCGAGATCGAGGGAGATTATCAGTGGTCTTGTATGACTTCCATTTCCTAATAATTGCTCCCACAGTTGATTTCTTCAAACCAAGCTGCTTACCTATTGCAGATTCAGTCTTCCTAGCCTGGTGCAGGTCTACAATTTTGTTTCTGGTGTCCTTTGACAGCTCTTTGGTCTTGGCCATAGTGGAGTTTGGAGTGTGACTGTTTGAGGTTGTGGACAGGTGTCTTTTATACTGATAACAAGTTCAAACAGGTGCCATTAATACAAGTAACGAGTGGATGACAGAGGAGCCTCTTAAAAAGAAGAAGTTACAGGTCTGTGAGAGCCAGAAATCTTGCTTGTTTGTAGGTGACCAAATAATTTGCAAATTAATTAATTAAAAATCCTACAATGTGATTTTCTGGATTTTTATTCTCATTTTGTCTGTCATAGTTGAAGTGTACCTATGATGAAAATTACAGGCCTCTTATCTTTTTAAGTGGGAGAACTTGCACAATTGGTGGCTGACTAAATACTTTTTTGCCCCACTGTATATCCACCTTTGTTCCTCCATGCAGTCATCCTCCATCTCCCTCCATCTCTCCCAGGGCTGTGGTACAAATGGCAGCTGCAGAGGCTGAGGAGGAGGCCATCTTGGAGACAGAGGCCAAGCTGGAGAAGATCCGACGGAGCCATGCGGAGAAGGAAAACCAGGAGCTTGAGCAGCTCAAACACAAGCAGGCTGAGGCCGAGCAGGAGCTAGAGGAGCTGAAGAGGAGGAGGGAGGAGAGACGCCAGGTCAGGAAGGAAGAGGAGCGCAGGAGCAGAGAGGAGGAGCAACAGCGTCTAGCCAAGGAGGAGGTGATGGTCAAATACTTTGTAGACATATTATGATGCCCACGGCCTTAAGATACACACACAGAAATAGATTAAATTGTGATGGGCATTCCGAGTATTTTCATTGAACCGGATCATTTGGCTCAGTTCACCTAAAAAAGCCCTTCATTTAGCTTCCAAATGGCTCTTTGTTCAGTAGTGCTTAAAAATGTACTTAGAAGCATGAAAAAGTAGGAAATTGTGAATGTAAACCGTAAAATCTGCCTAACATTATGTCCGATCGTGAAATGTGAGTTCAAATTAATTTTTACCTGACCAAATTATTAGATCGCCTGCCAATAAAATGACAATAATTTTTTAAAGCACTGCTAAAATGTGCATGGACCTGAATGAGGTGCTCTCCCACTATCTATTGTTCCTGTAGTGAGAATGTCCTTCAGGGAATATTTTTTACAAGTTATCTACAGTTAATCGTTGTCTGGCTCTTTCACCGATTTAATTTCTGAAGTCCACCAAAAGATCTGTTTAAAAAGAGTTGGTCATTCACAAATGACCCATCACTATGTTAAACACATACATCGCACATGCAAAAGGAGCTTTAAATCAGCTAAGCAGCTATTATTATTTTATGTGTTATTTTTTATTGAACCTTTATTTAAACTAGGCAAGTAGGTTAATTAAGAACAAATTCTTACTTGCAATGGCCTACCAAAGGCAAAAGGCCTCCTGCGGGGATTAAAATACAAATAAATTGTAAAGCCTACGGCCATAAGATATACAGCAGCTGAATGTAGCACTCACTAAATGAGCCACCCCTTTTTCTTCTAAGCTCTCCAACAGGAGTCTATTATACATTATAATGTAGCTATTGTCACATGTGGCACACTCTTAGAAAAAAAGGTGCTATCTAGAACCTAAAAGGGTTTTCAGGCTGTCCCTGTAGGACAACCTTTTGAATAACCCTGATTGGTTCCTTGTAGAACCCTTTTAGTTGCAGGTAAAACCCTTTCAGGTTCTATTGGGAAACCTTTCCACAGAAGGTTCTACACTGACCACAAAAGGGGTACCTGAAACGATAAAGGGTTCTACCTGGAACCAAACAATTTTCTCCTATGTGGACAGCCGAAGAAACCCTTTTGGAACCCTTTTAACTAAGTGTAGACAATTGTCTTCTCTTCTTGTGCAAAACCGAACCATTGTGTCTTCATGTACAGGAGGAGAAGAGGAGGATGAAGGAGGACATAGAGAGGAGGAGGATGGAGGCAGCAGAGCGGATGAAGAGCCTCAGTACCTCCAGCGTAGACGGAGATGAGATGTTTAGCTCGCTCAGTCCCAAAGGCTCCGTTTACAAGGTAGTTAACTTGTCTGTCTCCTCTGTCCATGTAGCCACGGTTTGTCGTCATTGCCCATGGTCATATATGACAAGTACGGTTCTTATGATATGATAATGATACCTTTGTTTTCAGCATTTTTCCCCAAAAATAAATTGTTCAAAAATACTAAAATGTGACTTTATACCATCTTTACAGCCATTGTGTTCAGTTTAAGCCTGTAAGTTGCATGTGTGTGTTTTAAATGTCAGAATTTGACACAGTCTCCACCACAATGCTTGTAGTGTGATCAGGTCACACACATTTACATATGGGTTTGCGATCACTGGGTGTGTTTGTGTGTGTGTGTGTGTGTGTGTGAGACATGTGCAGCTTTGAAGTCGATCAGTATTCACTGTTTTGTGTCAATACCACCAGGTCCCTGTCTGTATGATGTTAATTTGATCTGACAGCATGTCTCTACATACATACTATGTTACATACCACTCCATTCCAGACATTATGAGCCAGTGGGTTAACTGCCTTCAGGGGCACTTCAGGGGCAGAACAACAGATTTTTACCTTGTCAACTCTGGGATTCAATCTTGCAACCTTACAGTTAACTAGTCCAATGCTCTAACCACCTGCCTCTCATTGCACTCCATGGGGAGCCTGCCTGTTACGCGAATGCAGTTGAAGCCAAGGTAAGTTGCTAGCTAGCATTAAACTTATCTTATAAAAAACAATCAATCAATTATAATCACTAGTTATAACTACACATGGTTGATGATATTACTAGTTTATCTAGCGTGTCCTTCATTGCATATAATCGATGCAACGCTGGGGGATGATTTAACAAAAGCGCATTTGCGAAAAAAGCACAATTGTTGCACGACTGTATATATTGTTAAACCTACATATTTAGCTAAAATAAATCCAGGTTAGCAGGCAATATTAACCAGGTTAAATTGTGTCACTTCTCTTGCGTTCATTGCACGCAGAGTCAGGGTATATGCAACAGTTTGGGCCGCTTGGCTCATTAATTATTATTATTATTATGTTGTAATTAAGTCTATGATTTGATATTTGATAAAGCAGTTTGACTGAGCGATGGTAGGCAGCAGCAGGCTCGCAAGCATTCATTCAAACAGCACTTTCGTGCGTTTTGCCAGCAGCTCTTCGCTAGCACAGCGTTGTTTATGACTTCAAGCCTATCAGCCTGATGGCTGGTGTAACCCATGTGAAATGGCTAGCTAGTTAGTGGGATACGCGCTAATAGTGTTTCAAACGTCATTCGCTCTGAGACTTGGAGTAGTTATTCCCCTTGCTCTGCAAGGGCCGCAGCTTTTGTGGAGCGATGTGTAACGATGCTTCGAGGATGGCTGTTGTCAATGTGTTCCTGGTTCGAGCCCAGGGAGGAGCGAGGAGAGGGACGGAAGCTATACTGTTACACTGGCAATACTAAATTGCCTATAAGAACATCCAATAGTCAAAGGTTAATTAAATACAAATGGTATAGAGAGAAATAGTACAATAAATACTATATTAACTACAACCTAAAACCTCTTACCTGGGAATATTGAAGTCTCATGTTAAAAGGAACCACCAACTTTCATATGTTCTCATGTTCTGAGCAAGGAACTCATACGTTAGCTTTTGTACGTGGCACATATTGCACTTTTACTTCTCCAACACTTTGTTTTTGCATTATTTAAACCAAATTGAACATGTTTCATTTCATTCAATAAATGGATTTTTATTGTTGTATTATATTACGTTAAAATAAGTGTTCATTCAGTATTGTTGTAATTGTCATTATTACAAATACATTTTTTTTTTAATCGGACGATTAATCATTATTCGGCTTTTTTGGTCCTCCAATAATCGGTCATCCTCTAATACAGATACAGTTAGACTGGCGGCAGGTAGCCTCGTGGTTAGATTGAATCCCAGAGCTGACAAGGTAAAAATCTGTCGTTCTGCCACTGAGCAAGGCAGTTAACCCACTGTTCCCTGGTAGGCTGTCATTGTAAATAAGACTTTGTTCTTTAACTGACTTACCTAGTTAAATAAAGGCTAAATTAATTTTACAACTAATAATAATTCAAAATGTGTTTCCGTGGGTTCATTTGTTTGGATTTGAGCATTTACACTGCATGGCATGTTGTCAAGGGTTGAGTATAGTACTGTACTCCTGCTTCTTGTATCATTTCATTAGACTTGTTGCCTGTCAGATACATTCCACAGGATTTATAATCCACTCCGATCCCATTAGGACATGTAGCCTAATCACAGTTACTGGCTTTGTGTTCTGCCAGGAGATTCCAGTAAGGACCCTAGATAACCTTTTAGAGCTGGATGTCATTTCTAACACCCCAACCCTATGAGCTTGCTTTATGAGCCTGGCTCAACTCTGACTTTAATGTATCAGTCAGATCATTAAAATAGCTAATTACATTTTTACAACCAGATGCATATATCATGTAGCTCTCATCTGTCGTAAATGCACTCGCTGCATGTAGCATTCAGTCTCCTTATTGTCTCCTTGACAGGCAACAAGTTCAGCTACTGATAATATTATGTTTCCATCCACTATCTCTTTAATATTACGTTTCCACCCACTATTTCTTTTATAATACGTTTCCATCCACTATCTCTTATTTTCACTTTCTAACCCGACTGTACAGGGCTATGTGGTGACGGGGTTGCTGTGGTGGTGTCCTTGGGCCTTGGTCCTTAGAGTGCTGTCATGAGATTCCCTCTGATTGTGTGTGTAATTTTAGAGAGAGAATGAATAGAGTTTGACAGGAGAAAATACATGCTCTGTGAGTTGGGGTCGACATGTTGTGCTATTTGATTCAGGTTGGGGGCTGAACAGTGAACAGTAACATAAGGGATCCTTCTGTGTGGGAGGAACCAGAGCTTGGTGCTGGATCCTTTGAAGTATGACCTCTTTGGCAAGCAAGGGTAGAGGACGGGACATTATGACCCTGCCTCAAACTAGAACCCCTCTCATACAAATATTAGTGTGTTGATTAATGATTAACCTAAGACTTGCAATCCCAAACATATTTTCTTTACTATGATTAAGTCTGTAATGCAGTAAATACACAGATTCAAGGTAAGGAATGGGTTTTGGAAGCCTTCCCACACCCTGATTTCATTATAACTATGCCTGCAGTAAACCTTGGATTAAGGCAGAGTTAGCTTGAATCTCTCTCTGGTAATATAAATGGACAGATACAGGCAGATGGAGACAGTTGATAAAGACCAGTAGAACATTGCTCTGTTTGACTTGGAAGAGATCTTTACTGTGTCAGGCTAAATCCAGGGCTGTGATTAACATCACATTGATCATGAGAATCCCCAGTCTGACAATTCTAGAAGTCATGGAACACTTCACTGTTCTATTCTAATTCCAAAACAATACCCTTCAAAATCCTCTTCATATTTTTCAGATCACAGAGCGAACGGAATCCTTGAACCGATCCCTAAAGAAAAGGTGAGACATTTTCACAGTGAATCTCTCAAAGCAAACAAACAAATTCCACACCCTATGTTGTTTAAATTGTACTCTCACAGTTTCTTTCTAAATCTTGGTTGCAACTTGAAGTTGACCAAAGTCCCACTGGACCCCCTGAGGAAGCCTGGATGGAGAGGTGCTATCTATGGCAGAACAGCAGTTATGCCGGCTAAATGGCTGGCGTGTAAAAGTAAACATAGAAAAAGAGGGCCGGTGGTGACCTCTAAACCTCTCTCAGTGCATCACCTTTGTCAACCTGGGTGATTTATGGCTTGGTTAACTCTGACCAGATGTGGGGGCTGGAGCCTGGGCTGGCTGGGTTCTCTCTGATAGCTGGTGAGCTATAGCTCTGGACTGTGAGACTGCTGTGTGGCTCCATGCAGTCTGACCACAGTAGTCAGTTATCAGTGGTAAAAAGCTCTGAGCAGTTGGAGTAGTAGAGGCCAGGTCCGGGTTAAATGAATATGGAGAGTGTGAATGAAAACAGGGCGTAATAACGACTTTATCATCCAGGTGCAGGTTTGAGATCTGAAGAATTGAGTGTTTCATGTTTTAGTCTAGGACGGAGGGAGAGTTTAGTGACATCACTAGTGACAGTCCTTTGATGTGGGTGTTACGCACCCATGTTGATGTGTGTAAAAACACTATTAGACCAAATCAAAGCATTCTGGAGAAGAAGTTATGGGTGACAGACAGACGACTTCCTTCGCCCCTTTACTTATAACAGCCTTCTCTCATGCAGTTAGAAAGCATGACATCATTTAGCCAAGCCAATTTGAACGTCTTTGCAGAGCAAAAGATTTGTGGGCCGTTTATCATGTTAAAGCAATTGTGCCATGCCTAAAGAAGCTATTTAATTTTCAAACTAGCCAGCCCTATCAGGCTAATGGCTCATGCCTTTCATGGGAGTTCTCTTACTAATATAAATAGATTTTGGGGCCATTTTGAAATGCAGGGAATAAGCTCATCATTTTCAGATGGACCCAATATATTTGTTTTTGTTATTAGTGTATATATCTGACTTTAGCTCTGTGTAGTGGATTTTAGGCAGCTGGCTGGCTGGCTGGCTGGTTGGCTGGCTGTGTGTGTGTGTGTGTGTGTGTGTGTGTGTGTGTGTGTGTGTGTGTGTGTGTGTGTGTGTGTGTGTGTGTGTGTGTGTGTGTGTGTAGGGGTCCTTCACACTGGGTCCCACTGTGGTCAGCGTACAAGCCTAATATTAGGCCTGATAGACAGTGTTGACAGAAGTCCCTGCAAGAGGCCATGCAATCCCATCCCCTGTCTAATTGCAGTGCAGATTCAAATGGCTAATTTTACCAAGGGGGTGTATCCCCACACTGGGCAAAAACTAATTGAATCAACTTTGTTTCCACATCATTTCAGCCCACGAATCAACGTGGAAAACTGACAGAATTTGAAAAAGTAATCGACAAGAGAGAATTTTGTCTGTTTTTCACCCAACTTTTATTAACCTAAATTCAAAATCATGGTGGAAATGTTTTGTTGATTTCACATTGAATTCATAGAAGTTGACAACTTAAACAGATGTAAATTAAAACTAGACATTGAACTGACATCTGTCCCCAGTAGAATATTTCAATAGGAGAGTGAAAGGATGATCCGTGCTCACTTGCAGGCCTGTTGCCAGTCAGATGAGATAGTAAAACATTATTGTTTTTCTTCCCCGAACCATTTGTCCTCCTGTGTTGTATTTCACTCTCCTCTGACTGAGCGCCTCTATTTTGGATACAGCAACAGCTTCAAGAAGACACAGCCCCCTGTTCTCCTCGCCAAGATCGATGACAGGCTGGAGCAATACACCACCGCCATCGAGGTTAGCTCCCACCTTGTTTCTGCCCCTCCCTCTGTCCCGACAGTCAGAGGCCCCATTGGTGGGGGCTGTGATGAAGGCTTTCATCTGGTGACTATTCAGCCAGACTTCTCTGCCACCTTCTCTGCCTCTCTATAGGTTACACACTGTGTCAGTCTCACACATACATAATTATATTATACCTCAGCCTCAGACTCATATCAACCTTATCAGACATATCAATAAAGTAACCAGGTTTCCATCCAACCTTTTTATGCGAGTAAAGTACGTTGGATAAAACATATCACGACAGGCCTGACGGACACAGCAAATTTGTCTGCAAACTTTCCAAATGTCAACAAAACGAAATATGCTAGATAAGGTGGGATCTTTTTGTGTCTGTAAAATTAATTATGCGAGAAATGGCTGTGGAAATGCCTTTATACGCAAATATTGATATAATAACCATCATATCGAAGTAAACTTGGAGTCACGCAATGATGTGTTTTGTGGTCGTCCCACTCTGACTCGTTGGGAAAGCATGCAGTTTTTTGGAGCTACTGTAGAGTCAGATGAGCTTCACAGTCATGAAAGTGCACAGTGATGAGCTTGATGCTCCTCTACAATAAATATTGAGGGTCTTATTCTGGGGGCATGATGATCAATGATTGACTGTAGACTATACCCGCACTGTAGACCAGAGTGGGCTACATAATTCAATATTTTCTACCGACAAAACCATCAGTAGAGTTGAAAATGCGATGGAAACCCATTTACCCTGTATGTTTTATTCGGTACACGGGAATGAAACTGCAAAAAAATGTTTGTATGTGCACTATGTCATCACACACAGCCTTTCATCTGCAGTGTCAGTTTGATAGATACACCCCTCTGGTGGGATTTTAGAATATTTTCGTGAAAATCGGTCAACAATTGTATGGAAACCTGTCAGTATCAGTGTTCACACATCAAAGTCAGTCAGGTGGCCTTAGTCAGGCCCAGTCCGTCAAACCACCTGTCTACTCTATAATTTGGGAGAGGATTGATGGGCACTTGAGGCTAGACTGAGCTTGCTTTCTCATCTCCTGAGTGGTGCCTGAGTCATACTATAAGTACATGGGAGTAGTTGTGTGTGTGAGGCCCTCCTACTGCTCTCCCATGAAGTCCCTATTGCATCATCAGATCACTAGCATGCCATGTTTACTTTGTTTTTAGACTTTGTTACTCATTGTGTCTAACTGTGTTATGCTGTTTTTATGCAATAGGGTGGGTCTAATTCTGAATACTGATTGGTTAAAACCGCGTTCCAGCCAGTGTCTATTCCACAAGTTACCACCGGCTAACTCCATGACGTTAAAATGCCTATTTACTCTGTTTCATCTGACTGTGCACTCCACTGTCTCATCAGCCCAGCCAAGCAATTTATAAACTTGATCTCTGCTATAAAAAGCATCTAGACATTATCTCACATTTCTTTTAGACTTTTTAAGTGAACAAGCTTAATAAATACGCTTTTTGATCTGGAATTTTGTTATATGCAAATGACATGCAAATGGTCAATAAAGTATATTGTATCGTTCTGTTGTGTAGTACTCCCAGGAGGTCAAGGCAACCAAACAGGGCCTGACGGACATCCCCATGTCACCTGAGCCAGTGTCCTCCAAGAAGAACTTGTTTGAGGCTGGAGAGGCCTGGAACCAGAGCCTGGCCAAAGGCACACCACCCAAGGCAAGGAAACAACCCCATAACGTTACATACACATTAATGAATAAAGTCAAAGTCATTTGCACCATCACCAACGACTGGACATTAATCACCCAAAAACATAAATAGAACCTTACGGATACAAAACATGAATGCTCTTTACATTCAGTAGCTGCCTGGAGTTATACTGTAGACTAGAGACACAGAAATCTACCTACAGTGCCTTGCGAAAGTATTCGGCCCCCTTGAACTTTGCGAACTTTTGCCACATTTCAGGCTTCAGACATAAAGATATAAAACTGTATTTTTTTGTGAAGAATCAACAACAAGTGGGACACAATCATGAAGTGGAACGGCATTTATTGGATATTTCAAACTTTTTTAACAAATCAAAAACTGAACAATTGGGCGTGCAAAATTATTCAGCCCCCTTAAGTTAATACTTTGTAGCGCCACCTTTTGCTGCGATTACAGCTGTAAGTCGCTTGGGGTATGTCTCTATCAGTTTTGCACATCGAGAGACTGACATTTTTTCCCATTCCTCCTTGCAAAACAGCTCGAGCTCAGTGAGGTTGGATGGAGAGCATTTGTGAACAGCAGTTTTCAGTTCTTTCCACAGATTCTCGATTGGATTCAGGTCTGGACTTTGACTTGGCCATTCTAACACCTGGATATGTTTATTTTTGAACCATTCCATTGTAGATTTTGCTTTATGTTTTGGATCATTGTCTTGTTGGAAGACAAATCTCCGTCCCAGTCTCAGGTCTTTTGCAGACTCCATCAGGTTTTCTTCCAGAATGGTCCTGTATTTGGCTCCATCCCTCTTCCCATCAATTTTAACCATCTTCCCTGTCCCTGCTGAAGAAAAGCAGGCCCAAACCATGATGCTGCCAACACCATGTTTGACAGTGGGGATGGTGTGTTCAGGGTGATGAGCTGTGTTGCTTTTACGCCAAACATAACGTTTTGCATTGTTGCCAAAAAGTTCAATTTTGGTTTCATCTGACCAGAGCACCTTCTTCCACATGATTGGTGTGTCTCCCAGGTGGCTTGTGGCAAACTTTAAACAACACTTTTTATGGATATCTTTAAGAAATGGCTTTCTTCTTGCCACTCTTCCATAAAGGCCAGATTTGTGCAATATACGACTAATTGTTGTCCTATGGACAAGTTGTCCTATGGAGTCTCCCACCTCAGCTGTAGATCTCTGCAGTTCATCCAGAGTGATCATGGGCCTCTTGGCTGCATCTCTGATCAGTCTTCTCCTTGTATGAGCTGAAAGTTTAGAGGGACGGCCAGGTCTTGGTAGATTTGCAGTGGTCTGATACTCCTTCCATTTCAATATTATCGCTTGCACAGTGCTCATTGGGATGTTTAAAGCTTGGGAAATCTTTTTGTATCCACATCCGGCTTTAAACTTCTTCACAACAGTATCTCGGACCTGCCTGGTGTGTTCCTTGTTCTTCATGATGCTCTCTGCGCTTTTAACGGACCTCTGAGACTATCACAGTGCAGGTGCATTTATACGGAGACTTGATTACACACAGGTGGATTGTATTTATCATCATTAGTCATTTAGGTCAACATTGGATCATTCAGAGATCCTCACTGAACTTCTGGAGAGAGTTTGCTGCACTGAAAGTAAAGGGGCTGAATAATTTTGCACGCCCAATTTTTCAGTTTTTGATTTGTTCAAAAAGTTTGAAATATCCAATAAATGTCGTTCCACTTCATGATTGTGTCACACTTGTTGTTGATTCTTCACAAAAAAGAGAGGTGTGTGTGTGTGTGTGTGTGTGTGTGTGTGTGTGTGTGTGTGTGTGTGTGTGTGTGTGTGTGTGTGTGTGTGTGTGTGTGTGTGTGTGTGTGTGTGTGTGTGTGTGTGTGTGAGAAAAAAAATACAGTTTTATATCTTTATGTTTGAAGCCTGAAATGTGGCAAAAGGTAGCAAAGTTCAAGGGGGCCGAATACTTTCGCAAGGCACTGTAGCTCTCTTTCAAAAGACATTTACACATTGTGCAGATGTCTAATTATATCTGTCCCAATGCTCCTCTCCATGCTATTGTATGGTTCTGATCTCACACCTTTGTCACAGCCCCCTCTCTCTCCGATGTTTTTAATTACTCTATCCAATTCCCCGTGTGCAGGCCAGGGTTCTTTGAAATAACCAGAAAGGCATGGCAGCTTGACCCCGGGCGAGAGGAATAACAAACAGCATGTGAGCCACGGCGGTATAGATCTGAGGCCCTTATGGCTGTTGTTTATTTTAACTCTACCACAAATGTGTGGTTTCCCCCCATCCCGGCTATTCCATAGCATGTACAGATGTTGGATCCTAATTTGAGCCAGGTTGCCACAGCAGGATTTTTTTTTGCAGCAACAGGAAATGTGAGTTATTATGTGGATTCAAATTAATGGACATTATTGTAGGGGCTGATACATTTTTTTCATAAGGGAAAATCAAGTCTGAAATTTCAAAGTAGAAATTACAAACTTCAGAAGCATTTTTAAACCTCAAATATACTACAACTTTTACATTTCCTGCATTGCTGGAAAGTTATCCTACAACAGGGCGATCAAATTAAGATCCTACATCTGTAGCAGCTAATCTGCCCCCAGAGATACAGTATGTCTTCCCCTTTCTTGCACCATGTCAACGGCTTTCACCGCAGGAGTAGCCCTAATGAAAACAAACCTAAAGGCTGATGGACCAGACAGGCTAGTTTGAAAGAAGTTGAGTGAGAGGACAATGGAGAGTAAATTACAGGGGAGAAGTTTCATGGCAGTCTGGCAGTCTGGAGGATGCAGCCACAGAGTAGCAGTCTTGCACTACAGATGTAGGATCTTAATTTGAGCCAGTTTGCTACAGCAGTAAAATAATCCTGCAGCGACAGGAAATGTGAATTATTATGTGGATTATAATTAATGGCATTATTGTAGGGGCTGATACGTTTTTCGAAATGACAAACTTCAAAAGTATTTTTTAACCTTAAATACACTGCAAGTTAAACATTTCCTGCATTGCAGGAAAGTTCCCCTGCAACAGGATGATCAAATTAAGATCCTACATCTGTAGCCTAATGGTGTATAACCTGGGAGTCACGCTTATGGATGAAAATAGAGCTTCCTAATCTCTGTACCCAAATCTTGTGTGTGTGCTGGACAGCTACATTTATCTGTAACAGTCTGTCACAAGAAAATAAGGAATGCCTAAGGAATGGAACTGTCTTGTTGAGCGCCTGAGTGGAAATATGTGTGTGTGTGCCAGCAGGATGCTGAGAGTCTGAAGGTGGGCGTGGCGGACATGATCACCCAGTGGGTGAAGGGGAACCCAGATGGCACCAGCAGGAGCTCCCCCTCAAGACCAGCTGTAAGTCTCGCTCAGAACAGTTGTGTACAGTATATAGTGTATATGGGTATACATTTACTGTATGTGGCTCTGCATTTCACCAGTTTCATACATTACCGCCAACCTCTTCTCCATCACTATTCTCTAGCACTGGCATCGCCTTCACAGAAGTGGTTTCTGGTTCAACAATGTAGTAAGAAGTTACACGGGGTGTCTCATCCCCTTTAGAGAGACTGAATCATCTTCATCAAAATACAGCATCTGTGTATCTACTTCCTTTACTTTCATTCCTCATTCGTGTTATTTCAACTGTCTTCACGTCTTCCCTTAAAGTAACTGCTCTTTTCGCTCTA
Organism: Oncorhynchus keta; assembly: GCF_023373465.1. Lineage (NCBI taxonomy): Eukaryota > Metazoa > Chordata > Actinopteri > Salmoniformes > Salmonidae > Oncorhynchus > Oncorhynchus keta. Next base: position 34,151,855 of record NC_068446.1, on the reverse strand, counting down.
TTTCCCTTTCTTCCCATTTTCCTTCTGAACTGTTCTACATGTAAGTGTTTGTAGTACAGCTGTGCACCAGGCATGCAGAGAATCAGTGACGTGTGCGTGCAGTCGGCCTTATCCAAGGCTGCCATCTAGCGAGGCGTAGAGTTATATTGTGGAGGTTCAGAACAGTGGGGGCTGCTGATGGCTTATAACAATGGCTGGAACGGAGCGAATGGAGTGGCAATTAACCATGTGTTTGACGTATACTCCAGCCATTACCATGAGCCCGTTCTCCCCAATTAAGGTACCACCAACCTGCTGTGGTTCAGAACCAAAGCATCGAAGGTTGCTTATCTTGCATGGCTCCAAAAACCATTTGATATAAAACTCCAGAAAGCATTTGAAGAGTTGCTGTTTGGTGCTGTTCATTCCCCAGGATGTAAAAGCTGGTGACGTGATGCAGAAAAAGAACATGTGGGAGATCATTGGAGAAACATCCCCTGGGATTTCAGGAGCAGTGGCAAAGGTGAGCGTGCTCACACACACACACACACACACACACGCTCACACACACACACACGCTCACACACACACACACACACACACACACACACATGCTCACACACACACACACACACGCTCACACACACACACATCAATACAAACGTACAGTATTTGAATATTCTGTTTCAAACTTAGTGTATAATATATACTGTTGCAAATTCTCACTGTTCTAAATCAGTCTATGCTTTTCAGGGCAATGCATCTGGTAAAAAGTACAAATTTGTGATGACTGCTCATGGCAAATATGAGAAGATTCCTGTTGATGATGATGATGATGAAAATATGGATGAATACACGAATGGAAAAACAGGTGAGATGACTGGGTTTAGACAACAATTATACATTTTAAAACATTAGTGTAAATACCATAATAGTCCAATAATAACTCGTATTTTCTTAGGCAAAAAAACACCTTTTTATTCTGCTGGTCCTGCGGATAAAAATAAGACATTTAAATCTACAAAATACCAGTTACAATTAAATAGCATGACTTCTATCAAACACCAAAGGGAAATAGCCCTTGATCTGCCCATTATCTTCACTACAGAATTAATTCTCTCTATTTAATTGTATAGCTCAAGATGAACGTTCTATGTCAAACATTAACCAACATAAAAAATGTTCTATTCAAACTTTTTTAGTTTTTGTTTTATCAAAAATATATAGAAAATAACATTTACTGTAAACTTATGCAGCAAAATCTCAGATTCCAAAGCAGTTGAACATCACTCTGTCAATAACAGACAATGTTCTTCATCTTTTTAATATAGACATGCATGAAAGAAAAACGTAAAGCACCAACAACAAGCTGAGGAACCTATAGAAACTCAAGGTCAAATGTCACTCTCAGTTCTTGACCCTTCCGGAGCCCTCGTTTGAAAGCTGTGTATTTGAAAACTGTGTGTGAAACATGATATTTCAGTCTATTTTACTTTCACGTTAATCCTGCATTGATGTCGATGGGAGATTTGTGGATCTCCAGTTAGGATTTGGCCTTAGGGACTTCCTGTATACATTTGTCTTAGCGTCTGTCGTCACTGCATTCCATATCCCACAACCCCTTCCCCTGACCTCTTATCCACCCACACCAACAGTCAAACACATCCTTCATAGAGCTGACTTGTCCCCCACAGGAGTTAGCAACCCTATTTCTCAAATAACACTCTCACTGACCGGTAGTCCAAAAAAGGGAAGGATACCAAGCTGGTATAAGCATCTGCAGGCTACTCAAACATTTTTAAAAAAAGTATCACCTGAATACCTAGTCTATTTGAAAGCACCATTTTGGGAAATATACAGTCCTACTTCACTACTACTTTCATCCTCTCCTCTCTTTTTCATCCATCTTTGGAAACATTTCTCTAAATGCCCTGGAGTCAAGTTTCTTCAGATACCCAAAACCTGCATCAATACAGTCTATAGGCTCTACACTCATCTGCGATTTCAAGACACGTACTATAACTGAGAGTTTATCGTTTTTAGTAAATGGTGTACCTAAGTACATTACACTACAGTCTCAGTACCCCTTCTGAAAAATAATCTCATTGTCCTATCAGGATTCAACAGTGGACAAAAAAAATAACTCAGAGATTAACTTCATCTTTGTACATTTTAATCTCACCAGATGTCTAAATTCTTTGAAAACAACAATACATGTCCCTTATCCTCTGATTGTCAAGGTAATATTTTCATATTATCAGAGAAAGAGACATTCACACAAATGTGTAACATAGTCAGACGACAAAACAATCAGTGCTCAAAATGCAACATGGTGCATTTATCAAGTATAAAGTTAAGATCACATTCTCTATGAGACTGTCTTAAATATTGTATCCTGTGTCAAGCCGAGAGATGGGAACTGTACATTATGACTACCATTTCTACACCAGTGCACATAAAACATTTAACAATATAATTTTTCAAAATGTTCTTCTCAGTTTCATCTTTACCAGTCCAAAAAGACATGGTTTAAGGACAAGTGAACCCTCTAGCTGTTCTGTTAAAGTCTTTTGGTTCCTCGTCTTTATTTTTACGCCCTATGAGACCCATCTCAAACACTGTCGAAATTTTAGTTAGTGGCCTTGACGCAGCCTCTCTTAGCCTTTTGGCATCAAACTTTGGGCTGAAAAGGAGAACAGGCAGACGATGGGCGAAGGATGGGATTTCTTTCCCTGCATCCTTTGGCTGCTCTTTCCTCTCCTCCTCACTTTTGCTGGCTTCAATCACCTGCATAATCTTCTCTTTAGTGGAGAACATATCGAAGAGAAGAGAATCCCACTTCTTCGCTGCCTTGGGAGGATCGTCAGCTGTTACGGCTGCCACCATGTCTTTAAATGACACCTTTTCATCCTTTTTCGCTTCACCTCCTTCCTGCTCAGTCACCTTGGCGGTTTCTTTCTTAGGATCTGATTCTGTGAACATAGGTGGTTCTTCTTCCACTACCATGTGCTTCTTGAGCCGTGACCAACCACTGAGTTTAGACTTCATCATGCCCTTTGGCTTTTGGATTACTTTAAGAAGAGGTTCAGCTGCTGGGAAAGAGTCTTTCCTCTCTTCCTTCTTCTCTGTCAATGATGTGGTTGGAGCTGATACCACCTTTTCAGGTTTGGCATCCTGGTTATTCTTTGGTTTAGCCGGCAACAAAAGATTCTCAGGAGATGCAGTCTTTGCAAGTGGAGAAGAATTGGTTGGCTTTGTCCCTACTGGTTTAGCCTCAGAGGTTGCTTTGGTTGGCATTTTAGGCTCTGTTGATTTCTTCAACTCTTTCTGTTGCACCACACTGGCTTTAGCCACAGGAGATTCTGTTTTTGAGAAAGGAGGTATTGTCTTGCGTTGGGTTTCTGGGGTGGGTGTCTTGGGTTTTGGGCAAACTCCATAAGTTGGTGTCTTCACTGGGGTTTTAACCTCTGGTGTTGGAGATTTAGCCCATGGTCTTGTGTTTGCCACAGTTTTAACCTTTGGCATTTCAGCAATGGGAGTTGATATTTTGCTGGTCACAGCTGTGGATACTCTTGTTTCTGAGACCTCTTCAGCTTGTGTAACAACAATGGTTGGAAGCGGAAGCTTAACTACTGTCGTGGATACTATGGCCTCACTTGAAATATATTTTTCCAGTTCTTTGAAGGGTGCTTCCTGGTTTGACACCTCGGGCAAAGGATGTGATTTTACAGGTAACTCTTGGGTAGGTGTTTTAGATGCTTCTAGCTCTTGGGTTTTAGATTCCTCTTGAGTCGGCGTCTTAGACCTGGATATTCCAAATAAAGGTGAAAAACTTTGGATTCCACCATGGGCAACATATGCAGCAGGAGTCAACCCATAATAGGTATGAGTTGGTTTAGGATCCTCATATGTTGGTGTCTTGGGCCTTTGAAATCCTATAGATGATACCCCAGCTGTGGGAGTCTTTGGTCTTTGATACCCTGCTGGTGGTTGTGGTTTTTGATACTCAATTGTTGGAGTCATAGGTTTATGCCCTTCATTGGTGGGAGTCTTGGGCCTTGGATACCCATCTGAGGGTGCTGTAGGTTTTGATGTTTCTTTTGTTGGTGTCTTGGGTCTTTGGTACCCATCTGTGGGTGCTGTAGGCTTTAATGTGACAATTGTTGGAGTCTTGGGTCTTTGGTACCCATAGGAGGGTGCAGCAGATTTCAGTGTGATATCTGTTGGAGTCTTGGGCCTTTGGTACCCAAATGTGGGTGCAACACCTGTTGGAGTCTTGGGTCTTTGATAGCCTAATAGATTTGTCGGGGTCTTTGGTCTGGCAGACTCAACTACAGGATTTTCGTGTCGAGGAGCCTCTGGTTTTGAATTGTTCTGAGGAGGTGATTTAGCTGTGGGAGTCTCTTTTGACGTCACTTCCCCATTCAGAGTTCTTGCACCTAGAATAGTTGAAGGTGATTTTGAAGGGTCAGACAAAGACTGACTGGCAGCATTAGTACCAGGTGTTGGTGTGTTAGATATCTGTGCCTCTGTAGTAATGGGTGATACAGCGAATAAAAGTGGGTTGGTTCTTGATATTTCAAAAACAGGTGTTTTGGCACGGGACACATGAAATGAGGGTGTCTTAGGGCGACCTAAAGGAGTTCTTGGTGTTAAAAAATCATGAGTTGGTGTTTTAGCTCTTTTTACCCCGGATGTAGGCGTTGCACTCCTTTGGAGTCCAGGTGTAGGTGTTAAACCTCTTTTTACCCCGGATGTAGGTGTTGCACTCCTTTGGAGTCCAGGTGTAGGTGTTAAACCTCTTTTTACCCCGGATGTAGGTGTTGCACTCCTTTGGAGTCCAGGTGTAGGTGTTAAACCTCTTTTTACCCCGGATGTAGGCGTTGCACTCCTTTGGAGTCCAGGTGTAGGTGTTAAACCTCTTTTTACCCCGGATGTAGGCGTTGCACTCCTTTGGAGTCCAGGTGTAGGTGTTAAACCTCTTTTTACCCCGGATGTAGGCGTTGCACTCCTTTGGAGTCCAGGTGTAGGTGTTAAACCTCTTTTTACCCCGGATGTAGGTGTTGCACTCCTTTTGATTTCAGCAGTTGGTGTAAAAGCTCTTGTGATTTCTGATGTGGGTGTTATACTCAGAGATAATGCGTCTGCAGTAGATGTCTTTGATCCAGTATAATCATGGAAGGGGGACATAGATGCAGTATAGACCCTAATTTGAGGGACATCAAACATCGATTTGGGTGCTTTTAGTGCAGCTTCGGTAGCTTTAAAACGTGGACTTGGACTTTTGCGGTGTATTACTACTGGGGCTATTCGCAGAGTAGGTTGTGTGGCAGCAGGAGTGACTGTGACAAGAGCAACTGGAGCACTGAGTGGATGAGGTACTGAAGCAGTGACTGGAGGAGCAATTTGAGTAGCAGCTGTCGTTGTCACGTCAAGCACAGAGGACGTTTGCTCAGGCGTTTTGGGTGCCAATTCATGCAAGGCTGGCCCTGGAACGGCTGACGGGGGTGTTGGAGTAAATGTGTAGAGTGGGGCCACATATTGGGGGAAGGTGGGGGCTGGAGCAGCATATAGCTGTGGGGCGAACCTTGCTGTTCCACCAAAAGTGGCTCCTCGTTGCTGCGGGTAAGGGGATGCCACATGACGATAGACTGGCCTGACAGAAAATCTGGGGTGCTGTGTGTAGAAGGATGCCTCTGGAGTTTTGGGAGGGGTTGAGTGGTCACTGTGCTCCAAGTCAGGACTTGCTTCATTCACAGGCGAGAGGCTTGAGCGGAAAGGGACAGGTGTCTTTGCGATCTCAGGGGCGGCTTTTTTCTTGATTTTTTTCTCCGTTTTCTTGAGTAGTTTCTGGAGTCTAGCATTTTCCTTGCCAGGCTTAGGCAGTAGAGCTGGAGGGTACTGCTGGAAAAGCAGGCCTGGTTCATTGACATTGCTATAACTGGCAGCCATGAGCAGTTTAACCCCCTGAAAAAAATACAGGACAGTGTGAGGAATATTTATTTGGTTATCAATGATACAGTAGCCTATTGTTTTAAAGGAAGAGGGGCAGTGTTCAATCAATTCAACTTGTCCTTACAGCTGCTCTCCACCACCACCTCGGCCCATGGTAATGATCAGTGGCTGAACTATTCAATGACCATCAAGAAAATCATCAACACATAATTGGTAAACAAACACATCTGACTACTTTTTTCTTTCTTTTTCAGACCTATACCATGGTGAATATTGAAATACAAATGTTGGTGGCAAAGACTTTCTATTCAAGATGGTATGGACTTCAACAACTTTGGCCACCTTGTCAGCAAACCCTGTGAGGATATCCTCCAGTAGCACTTGTTATGAAAACAATATAATTCACAGTTTATTCCTTTCCTACCACATTCAGTAGGTCACTTTTGAGAACTTCTTAAATGGTTAGTTGTTGCTTTGTTTTGTGCTGTGTACTCACTTTGAACTCCCCAGTTCAATTTAATCTTCAGACTTGTATTGACTTACTTGTCAAAAGTATCTTTCACATATGTTTATGTATGTATATATGAATGTTTTTTTTTAACATACTTTTACTTGATCTTTTTTCTCTTCATTTTATGCCGTTGACAAACATTAGGTGAATGCATTTACATGTACCGCACATGTATGTTGGAAATTATGCAGAAAGTGACCTAAAACCAAAACCTAAGCTTTGAATTTGAAATGGTAACTCTTGTAAAATGTTCTGGTTTGGGAAGTTTGATCACTGAGCCCGTTAATTGTAATATCATGTTTATATTTTATTTTTCTTGTGGCTGTTGTCTGAGCCCTGAGATTATCCAAACATCTCCTGAATATAGTGTTAAAGGCACAATACGGCTGTTTTATATCAATATCAAGTCATTTCTGGGTAACAATTAAGTACCTTACTGTGATTGTTGTCAATTAAAATGGTCAAAAATAAATAAATAGCTTCTTAGCAAAGAGCAAAATCTCAAGCAAGAATTTAGCTAGGATTGTCTGGGAGGGGTCCGAGTGGGAGGGGAAAACTGAAAAGGAGCTCTTAATGGCAGACAGGTTTGGAACTCTTTCTTACTGGTCTATTAACTAATTTACCACCTAGGCAGACCAAAACTCCATCCCACCAACACAGGCTGAAATTTCAGACTGCCTTTTCAAACCGCTCTTACACTAAAAGGGCATTATCATAATTTTCACAGTATTACTCCAACCTCATAGTGTGGAAATATATACAGTATAAAATGTATTTTAAACGCTAGGCTACACTGGGTGCTGCATATTCTCTAAGCTTTTAAGCGAGTCATCTTTTTTTGTGCATTCATAAAATACTGCATTGAAATGCCAAATGATTTTGCGGTAACTGAATCACCTGGTTACAGAACATTGATTGTGTCTGTTGTATTAATAACCCTTTATCTCACACACAGTAACATTTTATCCTGCTATTTAACCATGATTCTGTTTTCAGTGCTGCACACTGGAGTTTTCCACCACCCTATTTATGTTACCAATGTAACATTTTAATCTTAAGAGACCCGTCATTGTCATTTCTGCTTTTCTTGTTATTAAACCTTCATTTTTTTTATCTTACATGAAATAAAGTATTGTATACAATGACGTTTGTTCTTTATTAGCGATTTTATTTATTTTATTTTAAGCAGCCCGACAAACGCTATCTGCAGTGGACAAAGGGGACAACTTGGAGACGAAGTGAAGTGGAAAGCGAAGGAGGGCAGTCAAATGTAACACTCCCTGCAATTAAGGCCTCCCAGCTGATACTGGAAGGTTCCTTGGCCTAATTTTAGGTTGAGAGCAAAGAGGAGGGCAGCCAATCACCTGCTCCCTTCTATAAGGCTTGGTTCTGTCCTGCACAGGCAGGGTGCATCACGGTGACAGTAAATCACTGATGAGAAGGTACCTAAGGTGCAGCTTATGCATATCATCTAGAACTTGAGAGCATATATGGGTCCAATCACTACTGCACATAACAATCTGACACTTGTGCCTGTGGTTATACTGAACATGAGCAGTAATTAAGTGACCTATACAAATCCACCTTTTCAAACTTTTAAACTACAGTGCAGTTAGATACTTTTGCTTTGACACTGTGAGGTCTGACTGAGGTCTGAACCTGTAACCTACAGGTTCAAGCATTAACTACGGGTGAAAGTGAACATTGAGCATTTGACCCCAGTGATGTCATTGTGATGTGAGTTTTTTTTAATGCAAAGTAAACACATTCTATAATTGGAAGATTTTGACTCATATCTATTTAAACCTTGATGCCTGTAAACCTTTAAAAGTTTAAACCTTGATAGTTGTATTTAGATTTTAAAGGAATGTGATAGGCCTACAAATAAGAATATTATAGTTCTCTCACAGCATTCTGTATTTCACTTAAATTGGTTTTCCATGTAGGTTTGTATGTTTTTGGCCTCTACTAGTCAAACTCAAATGCAGTCATCTGATCATGTTTTAAAGGGCCCACTCTGCAACAGTAAGACAAACTGGACCTGCAACATGAGAGGAGGTCATCCTTTTAAGGCTCTTGTAGGTTAGGCATTTGGAGCACCTCCAAGATGCAAGTTCAAAAGAGGAAAGGGTAATAATAGCCTAGTAAGAAAACCATGCATCACAATGGCTTTTTGGTGTCCACCATCTCCCAACCCCTAAAAAACATGCACATGCAGTTAGTTTATGAGTTAATCACATAATCATTAAAGATCTAAAAATATAACATAATTGAGCTTACCAGGTTATTCTTCTTACAGTTGACCAACACACTCCCGACAGGGGAGTCCCCTTACCATGAGAAAAACAAAAAAACATTCAACTTAAAACACTTTGTACAAGCTTGTATTTCAACAGTTAACATGCTAACACCCTGTGTTTTCATAAGTTCATAGTTTAACATATACTTGCAGGAGTATCAGAACTTAAACCATTATCGTTTTAAGCATTATGATATCTCAATCTTAAACCATTATCGTTTTAAGCATTATGATATCTCGATCTTAAACCATTATCGTTTTAAGCATTATGATATCTCGATCTTAAACCATTATCGTTTTAAGCATTATGATATCTCGATCCAGTTTTGATACCTGGAATGCAACACCCTAAATATATTAAAAACCCATGCAACAGTGTGCATGCCTGTCTCTAAGCCCCACGTCCCAATTTGATGAAGCTTTGACATTACATTGAAAATCAGATAGCTTTAGCCACAATGGCTACAGTATAGAGTACATCCTTCTGGGGACTGGCTGTAAAAGCTCTAACCCGTATCAAGACCCCCCCCTTGTCAATACGATAAACACGTTACTACGAGCTGTCTCGAAAAGTATAAATCGTAATTACAGTGTGTTTACCTGTGTGTCTGCTACTTGGGATCGGCCGGCTGCTGCCTGCTTGTCCCGGCCCGGATTATCAGAGCGGGAGGCTCATGTTGAGCACAACTATACACCCTTCCTACATATGGAAGGGCCAGTCTCCATGGCAGTCCAAAAATATAACCTGAGCCTTTTGCTCAGAATGTGCCCCGTCGTGACAGTGCGCTAGCTGCGACCGTCAGCCAGGCAGGGGGTGGCCACAGCACTTTAGATATCACCACCCCTCACTACCGCGAACAGATGCTCCTCTGAAAAATACTTTTTCAGAGTGGCGCCCCCTGCAGGAGAGTCCGAGCCATCTCAACAAGCACAGGAAGTTTAGCTTTACCAATTCTGATCAAATTGTTTGCCAATTAAAGCTGCTGGGTAGGGTAGAAAAAAGGTCCACCTACTTTTTAATTTGATTTATTTATTTATTTAACGAGGCAAGTACTAAACCAGTCCAATCAAGCACCCATTTTTGCAATTCAATAAGGTGCTGGTGAAGCTAGCAAATTAGACACATTCTCAGCATGACAGGTAGTTCTTGCCCTGGTGTGAATCTAATTCACACTAATACAAGAAATGGACACCGCCACACATATCTTACCATCATAGCCTGTTTATGAAGTGCAATTAGACCGACAGGTCAGTCTATTTTAAAACTGCTGAAGACATTGATTGTTGATTCAGCAAATAATGTCAAGGGTTGAGTACAGTAACAGTTACACTGACTGTCCACAGATCCTGTCCTCCTTTGATCGGGCCATTGACATACATTATGTTTATGTATCTATCTAAGCTCCCTGTCCTGTGGAAAAGGAACAAGTCCACCATCTGATTGCCTCACTGACGTTCCTGTCTTGTTTAACTTTTAAGTTATTTTTGCTTGCCTAACATGACAGCAAATATAGCAACAGGGGTATTTTAGCTGTCCCTATCCCAACTTAAGGCCTCCCTCCCTACCCCACAATCCATCCATCTCCTTATTGAGTGCCGGGTCTAAGACGCCGAGACATCCTGCGGCCTCGCCTCTTACGGCTCCTTGGCCAATAGGGACCCCCCGTGGATCAAGTGTCACTATAACAGAAGGACATAATCAGGGTGGTAATTCTGCAGAACCTTACAGCCAGTCTCGGCCACCAGGGAGCTCATTTCTTCTGTACGCTTTTCTGAGGTAAGAGAGAGAGAGAGACAGCGAGAGAGAGGGGGGTTGGAAGGAAGAGAGAGAGAGTGAGTGAGTGAGTTAATGAGTGAGTGAGTGAGTGAGTGAGTAGAACAAGAGAAGGAGAGAGTGAGAGAGAGATAAAAAGATTAAGATCAAGTGCAATTTTAAGATCTCAGGGCCCCCCTAGCTGTCTCCTTTCAAGAACAGCTAAATCGACACGTGCAAAACCACTGCCACTGTGTTAAAACACTCAGGCTTTAAAACAGTCAGCTGCTCCGTGTTGAGGTCAAGGGTGAGGAGGACCCACCCAGGGGGATAGGGACAGGTGAAGGGAACATACAGGTTTCTATGAAAGCTTCTATCTTGACTTGATCAGTAGAGGGTGGGTGTCTCTTTTTGCTTTGACATTTGGAGTTACGGTCGGCTACATTGAATAGGTGGGATTTTCTTAGAAGATCATTCTTGAAAGCCACTGGACATGTAGAATGACTTGAGACAAGTGTCAATGTTTTGTGTCATGAAATGCTAGAATAGGTGTGAAAGTATGTTGTTGTTGTTCTTTTTGTAGTATCTGCTATGTGCTGGTAGCTGTTGATGGATTAAGAGGTAAAAGTGACTTAAGCGGTGAAAGGGTCTTGGGTGCTACAAAGGGTTTGGGGTGAGGCCTGGCTCCAACTGGCTATCGTTAAACCTGGGATTTACAAATGGCCCTCTAAGACTTGTAGCTATGTTGTGGAGCTGATCCAACCGTTTAAGTAACAGGTAAGGCTAAGAGGAGGGAATCTAAAGATATGCTCAAAGCGACCTCAATGTTAGGGTTGGGAATAGTATTGCTAGCACTATACTGGTCTTTTGTGAGACGGTAAACAGATAGCTGGACAGAGATCTGGTGAATAGATATGTTTGCTTGAGTGTATGTCGCAGCAGTGTTGGAGATAGTGTCATAGAGAGAAAGGAGTGACATTTGATAGTTTATGTTATCCAGGATCCCCATGAACTAGGATAACATGGTGGTACATTAAGCCTTCCATACTTAGGATAAACACATAGACACTACTACCGTTACAGTGCCCGTTGAACTATAGCCTGATTTGTGAAATCAAGCCAGAAATGTTTAGGTATCAGAATAGTATTGGGATTTCAGGAAACAATCTTTGACTTTCCTTCTTTTACATTATCAAACAGTTTAATGTCCTTTCATTATTCCGCTTTACCCCATTTTTGTTTTTCATCTATGACAAGTTAATATGTCACCATGGAATCAGAGAAAAGTGTCTGAAATGCCTATGTGAGGGAGTAGCCTGCATAAGGAAATTAAATTAGAATTACTGATACTATTCCTAGACAAAGAACCTGATCTGTGCTTTGGAAATCGGATCCTGGACATGTTTCTCAGAGACATTTGCAGCTGTCTGTGGGAATAGTCATGATGTGCGAGGAGGCCTCCAAGGCGGCCTTAACAGTTATAACAGTTATAAGGCTAATGCAATGTAAACATCCTGGTAATGTATGCTAATCAATTCAAAATGCATACTTTGGGGATTTTTCATCAGATTATGATACATTGTCTGACAAGATCACAATAAGTTGCAAAACAAAAACAAAATCAGAAGCAAAAGCCCACTGTATACAGACGTCAATTCAACGTCAATTCCACGTTGGTTCAATGTAATTTAATTGAAATTGTGTGCCCAGTGGGAGGTAGCCAATGGCCTACTAAAATTGGCCTAGAAAGTGACAGAATGCCTTTAAAATGTTGATAAATAGCTAGGGCATCATGTTTCTAAAGATAGGCATTTCCTAGCACCTATGTTGAGGCATGGAATTTGACCAAGAGATGAAGTTAACTTGAGGGCCAGGGGAGAGGGAGGGGAGGAAGGAGGCATACATATCTGTATGGGGGTCTCGTTTATTGTCCGAGAAGCAAAATTGTGAGTGTGTTGAATTTCAGTCTTATCCCATTTCCTAACACTAATTATTAAACAGTTCTCAAAAGGTTGTGATTCAAAAGCATGCCTTTATAAATCCTGCACATTTTTCCTGTAACACAATTTCTTAAAAAATGTTGGTGAAATGTTATTATATTAGGGTTGGGTTCTGGTAAGGGGAGAATACATTTTAGAGCCTGGGACCATAACCCCATGCTGTGAATACTGCTAGTGACTTTAGCGTGGCCTCCTTGGCGTCTTAGTGAAAGTGTCTCTCTTCCTTCCCTTGTACCTCAGGTGCAAAGTCCACTGTCATCATGTCTGACACAGAGGAAGTGTAAGTATTGGTCACATTAGTTTTCATCCTCACGATTACTTCATCCAGATTTCCCATGCATCATGTTGTTTTGACTCCCTGAATAAATGTGCAATATCTTCTTCTATCCTTTCACAGCGAAGGTAAGTAACATTATGACTTTATTATTGCTACGTATCATTATTGTCTCTTGTCATTATCATAGTCATTTTATATCAGTAATTGTTCAATCGTATGCTGAATCGTTCTGTATGTTTTTGAAACAATGCCTAACTGATTTCAGTCTTCTATGCAGAATAGTTCAATGCAATGGACAAACTTGGATTCCCTCCTTGGAGTTCAAGTTGTGTTCAATACTGCCCTCTACAGCACAACAGCATATATTGACTTTGTTTATGATACTGTGAATGTGGAGAAAGCCGTGACTTAGGGATCTTTTCAATCTGTAAAGCTGAACTTCCAGTTTCAGGATGGTTTCAGAAGCCAATGTTGATAACAGGCCGTGCGGTAAATGAATCCTATACATCAAAAATTAGATTGAATTAAAGCATACCTTTAAATTATTTTCTAAATGTCAGACCACATACATATATTATTAGTCTGTTAGCAACAGGTCCCTGCAGCTCTGTAGACCTTTCCCAGTAATACTGTCCTCCTAGTCTGTCCATATTCTGTCTGAATACAAATACATAATGTGTCTCCTCATTATGGAGGTAGATGAATCAAGCCTATTATACCAGGCCATGAAATGTTTTGTCTGCTCAAAAGCCTGTGAACTTGATACCATTTGATTAGCTATGGAGGACTGTATTGTGTACGCATACAACGGATCCCTACTGTACCCATATTTACAGTATATTATATATACTAAATATTATAAACTGATATATTGGGTACAGCCGGGTTCTTTTGGTAACACTATTGTTTTACTGCTTTCTTTCTCCGAAAAAAAAACAAAACTCTCCATGGAGGCGAGGGAGAAGGTAAAAAAACAATGACGCTCAGACTACGAAGACGGTCATGTCATCTATACTAATTTGTCACTGTTTCACTCTTGATCTTCAGTGTGTTTGAGAATGTGCATTCAACTCATTGGATCTTCATGTAGCTCGTAGCATGTTGGATAACGCTAATGCTACCTCACTTCGTCTGAATAATGCCACCTCACTTCGTCAGACTAATGCTACCTCACTTCGTCAGACTAATGCTACCTCACTTCGTCAGACTAATGCTACCTCACTTCGTCTGAATAATGCTACCTCACTTCGTCAGACTAATGCTACCTCACTTCGTCAGAATAATGCTACCTCACTTCGTCAGAATAATGCTACCTCACTTCGTCAGAATAATGCTACCTCACTTCGTTAGAATAATGCTACCTCACTTCGTCAGAATAATGCTACCTCACTTTGTCAGAATAATGTTACCTCCTCATTCAAACGTCTCACTTCATCAGACTAATGCTACCTCACTTCATCAGACTAATGCTACCTCACTTCATCAGACTAATGCTACCTCCTCATTCAAACGCCTCACTTCATCAGGTCCCTGTTCATAAGATTATGTTTTTATTGTCACATACACCGGATGGGTGCAGTGAAATGTGTTGTTTTACAGGGTCAGTCATAGTAGTATGGAGCCACTGGAGAAAATGTGTGTTAAGTGCCTTGCTCAAGGGCACATCGGGAGATTTTTCACCTTGTTGGCTCGGGTATTCGAACCAGCGACCTTTTGGTTACTGGCCCAATACTATGCTACCTACCACCCTAAGAAGAGGGATAAGATAATATGTCTAGTATTGCCTCTGCAGATCTAGTCATTGACAACTTAACTCTTTCTCCTACTTGCTTTTGTCTATGCATCATGCAGCGCCACCTGGTGTTCACGACCATGAACTACTTTCCTCTTTCTCTAAAGAACACACCCTCTTTCTCATGATTCCATTCATTAACATATCCACTCCCCTTCCTCTCCCTGGTTACTCAAGGCATGTTGTGTAGCCGTAGCAGAGGACGTAGTTGAAGAGGTAGTTGAAGAAGTAGTTGAAGAGGTAGTTGAAGAGGTAGTTGAAGAAGAAGTGATAGAGGAAGAGGTAGAATTGGCCCCAGAGCCAGAGGCAGAGGCAGCCCCAGAGCCAGAGCCAGAGGCAGAGGAAGGTATGTTAGCATGTGGTATTCTGTCATCCTTTTATCCTTTCAATGAAGAGGAAGGTCCGTTGATTAAAGATGAATTATCTGTGTCACTCTGGTCGGTATACAGGACCGGCTTTATATTGTCCATATCCCAGGTTTGAGGTCTCACTATATTGGGGGAATGTCTGTTGTCATGCCTGTCTGTCAGATCAAGGAGCACTGCGAAATTAGCTGACTCTAAACAAAATTAAAATTAAGAGCTGATAGGGAAAAAAATCCATTATAAATGGTATAGTTTGGGGGGTTAAGAAAAAGGATGAAAGAATACGAAATGCTAACATTTGCTTAACCCTGCAGTGACCCCACTGTTCAACCCTCCTTGCTATATAACCACTCGATATTAGCATGGTGTGCACCAAACACATAACAAGAGAAATAACAAGTCGATAACTTCAAAGTCCATCTTCTAACACATATGTGTTGTCTTGCTTGTGGAAATTGTGTGTGGGACAAGCCGTCAACACTATACTGTTTAACCATTTTTATTTTAAAGTTAAACACTTTGCCTGTCTTTAGGGAGTTATATTTTCAGTTTATTATTGTCATTAAATATACAAGTGGACTTTCCTTATTCTGAAACAAGACCACACTTTAGAATTAAATCTTGCACATATAAAACAAGTTTATATTCTCCAACTGTGTGTGCAAAGTTTTTTATGTTAAGTAAATATGTGAGATTTAGATTTCTGTCCGTTTGTGGTTATTTTTCTTTTGATTTTCAAATCACTAACGAACATTGACTACCTCAAAAGAAAAGCCAGGCTACAATCAGGAATATCTACCTGCAGACCCATTATTTTCCATTTAATGTAAAAACATCCAAGTAATGCCTGAATCTTTTTTTGCCTGAGAATTACTCATCTGCTTTATTTGCTGATGTGTGCATTTCTAACCCAATAATATGTACTTGTCCTCTTCATTTCTTAATATACAGCCCACAGGCCACAGTTCAAGTAAGTTATCTTTTCATGTAACCTCTCATTTCATTGTACACATATATATCTAGAAACATATTACTGCATAGAAAGACTGCATTCCTATTCCCAATTCCATTTCAATCTCTCCTTAAAAAATACTATATTCTTAACTGTGGCAGTCAAAATGTTCAGCTGTCTTATTTTACATAGGCCTAGCCCACCAGAAATGTATTTATTCAGATATATCTTCTTATTATTCTTATTATTATTTCATTGTCCTTGTTTTAGGTCAACATCATATCAAATTATAAATATGTGCATTCATTTGAATACAAACAAGAAACAACATAACATAAAACACAGCATAAAACAGTTCAGTTCTCTGCTCTCTTACAATGTTGCATTACCCCTAACATTATTACATGATATAACCTTTTTAATAAATCACATTATTACACTTTGATTACATGCGTAAAAATAAACGTTATTTATTTTTATGCTTTAAATTTTCCATAGATTCACTGTTATTTTATATTGACACTTCTCAGGGCACCAAAGATTCCTGATGGCGAGAAAGTTGACTTTGATGTAAGTAACTATAGTCCTTCATACATCATGACTATCTGGAGACAGCTGGCTGGATAAATACCAGGGCCAATGTCAGAGATGACAACATTTTATTTCCAAAACGCTATATCCACCAATTTTTCACATTTGTGTTTTTTTTTCTCATAAAAAATGTTTGCTTATGGATACCTTCATGTGTATGTAAAATATCACTGTTCTCAGATTTAGATGTGGATGAAAATGGGGTTTTATGCAAATCGCTATATGCATTGTTTAGCTGGATTGGAATGTTCGTATCCTACAT
The DNA here is from genome assembly GCF_023373465.1 of Oncorhynchus keta. NCBI lineage: Eukaryota > Metazoa > Chordata > Actinopteri > Salmoniformes > Salmonidae > Oncorhynchus > Oncorhynchus keta. The sequence goes on along the minus strand of NC_068446.1, from coordinate 34,135,119 downwards.
ATTTGACTGTGATATGTGGTTGTCTCACATAGCTATCTTTAGTCACTCTGGATAAGAGAATCTGCAAAATGACTAAAATGTCAAATGTAAATGTTTTACATACAGTTCTGTATTGAATTATTATCTTTAAAAAATATATATATTGATGTGGCAATAGTATAATTTGTACATTTTACACAAAATGTAGTTATTTGTTACATTTGACTGAGTAAAATCTAGCAGTAGTACTAATTTCTCTGACAGTGAGGCGCATATATAGCATTTGACAAAACAAAACATGATTATTTGTCTCTGAAATGAATTCATCAAGTGATAGATTTGAAACAAATACATATCTGTAATTGAACAACCCTATGCCAAGATTAGAAAAACACCAATCTCTTTCAAAATTTCTTTAAACAATAAAAGCTGATTTATCAACATTTCTGAAAATGGATATATAGCATTTTGGAATTAAAGATGCACTATGCAGAAATCGCTCCACCACTAAAATTCTAATAGTTCACCTAATTTCAGTTCATGTGCAAAAACAACTAAGTATAGTGTAGAGAATCATTGTACCATCTAAACTGCTGTGAAATATATTTTCCATACCAAAAATACTGTATTTTCAGCTGTTTAAAGCTGGTGTACAAAACCGAAAGTAAAAAACTAAACTTAAGAACGGGAAGCATAGAAATAGCACACACAGAACAGATCCATTGCTTCTTAGACTTGCTTTCAATGAGAATGACAGATCTACAACACATATTTCTACGTGAATTTCTACGTGGTCATGTCGCCCCAGAAAGTTACATATTGCAAATTTGAACTCTTCATGTGCTTAACAAGTGGATCTATTTTCCAACCTTACAGGACATTCAGAAGAAGCGTCAGAACAAGGATCTTGTTGAGCTGCAGGCCCTGATCGATGCGCACTTTGAGCATAGAAAGAAGGAGGAGGAGGAGCTCATCGCCCTCAAAGAAAGAATTGTGAGTGAGAATTAGTAAATTACATGACTCTGCATACACATAGGTCGTATTTGAAAATATAAACAAGGTCGTAAATTAAAACAACTTTTATTTTTGGACAAGTTCAGGTAGTCCATCCCTGTTTGCTTACATTTAGTTCCTAGTCAATAAAACCATGACAAAACGATAAGACGTTGCAGTGCCCACTGGTGGCCAAAGGTATAACAACCAACCGTGTGTGTGTGTGTGTGTGTGTGTGTGTGTGTGTGTGTGTGTGTGTGTGTGTGTGTGTGTGTGTGTGTGTGTGTGTGTGTGTGTGTGTGTGTGTGTGTGTGTGTGTGTGTGTGTGTGTGTGTGTGTGTCTGCAGGAGAAGCGTAGGGCTGAGAGGGCCGAGCAGAACAGGATCCGTAGCGAGAAGGAGAAGGAGCGTGCTGCCAGACGTGAGGTTTGTGTCCTCCACCAGTACCACTACTTACCCCTCTGGGTTGTCCTCAACTATCAGCGTTCTGTCAATATAGGACATGTCTGACGTTGTGCTGTGATCTCTAAAACAGGAGGAGAGGCTGAAGAGGGAGGAGGCAGATGCCAAGAAGAAGGCTGATGAGGATGCGAAGAAGAAGTCTGCCCTGTCCAGCATGGGCTCCAACTACAGCAGCCATCTGCAGAAGGTGACCAGTGACCAACCGGTCTTCACAGGAATTCACATGATGAATTTATAAAAGATAATTTACTAGTATATAACATATATTTCACAAAAAATCATTTGTGTACATGTCAGATCGATCTTGTAAACGCTGCCATTCATTTGTAACAGGCTGACTCAAAGAGAGGTGGGAAGAAGGAAACTGAGAGAGAGAAGAAGAAGAAGATCCTGGCAGGCAGACGCAAGGTCCTGAACATCGACCATCTGAATGAAGAAAAACTGAAGTAAGAGACTGGGAAATTCCCAGTACGAGTAACAGACTTGGGCTTTACTTTATGTACAATACTTTGTGTGTAGTGTGTTGTTTTTGCAAGGCTAAATGGGCCTACAGCGGGTATAGCCAAGCTGTACAACATTTTTGCAACTGTCCCGTTATCTGATATGAATGCACACTCTAAGAACACCGTTCAGCCAATCAGAATGAAGTATTCAACCACAGGTATGAATATGGACTCTCCTCAGAGAATTTGTACATTAACTCATCAAGTCATTCTGCATGCTCTGCTCTAGGGAGAAGGCAAAGGAGCTGCATGAATGGATGAAGACGCTGGAGTCTGAGAAGTTTGATAACATGGAGAGGCTGAAGAGGCAGAAGTATGAGGTATGTATCCAATGTCCTGGTTAAAGAAAATAGAAATATACTGTACACTATCCCAGTAATACCACATACAGGACAATGCACATCTGGTAATATGACGGGCTCTGTTCTTAGAGCAGATATGTCTGGACATGATACATTACACTGTGGCAGAATGGGTGGTACTGGTATCAGCCATGACCTCATAAAAGGTCGAGCTCAGTCAAAATATGACCCGTTTTTCCTGACACTCTTAGAAACAAATATGCTATCTAGAACCTAAAAACGTTATTTGGCTGTCTCCATTGCAAGCCTTTTTTCTAAGAGTGTAGGTTTTTACAGACATTGCTAATGTAAGACACCCTGTTATATATTATAATTGTAAGATACACTGTAAAATTCCAAGTCTTACCTGAGTAAAATCAGGGATGACATTGGGCCTCTGAGTCTGTCCATCCGCCTGGTGGCCTTAGTTACGGCCTCTCAGATATGAACACAGCTCTGCTTTGATGTCTCCTCCAGGTCACAACCCTGCGTAAGAGAGTGGAGGAGCTGAGTAAATTGTAAGTAGAGCTGGACCGTTGTCACAGCTCAGGGGGCTCTCCTGGCCCACTGTGGTGCATGGTCTGAAACTTTTGTGAAAAAGTTGCACATTCACACAGGAGGTGATGGAAACAATGCAAAAGGTTCAATGATGGATCAAGGACACAACAAAATACACCATGGAAGACACAAAATGAAATATTATTGAGTATTGATTATATCTCACTCATTCAGGTTGAAGAGAACATTCTCTGCTATAGACAGGATAATACACCTGGTATACTGACACCACCATGTCATTTTAAAAGAGTTGCAGAGCGATATAAAGTTGCTGTCTATAGAATAGGACACCTGACTGATGCTCAATCATTGAGTTACAGAAAATGTATGTCCTAAAAGCCAGTTCACTAATCAAGTCTTTAGAAATGGTGTGTTTCCACAGGTAAGTTATTCTGTCTAGAGTTCATTCCCACTGAAAGAAGACAGAAACTCGCTAACTATAGCCAATTGTCTCCAACATGTCCTCATCTCCTAAACTCTCTATCCTTGGAAGTTGAGGAGTCAATACTAAGACATACACAGCTCACAGACAGTTAACCTAACTATTCCCAATCTCTCATAGTCTACTTTTATTAATTCAAAATATTTCCCCCCTCTTTGGTAAAACAAAATGATACTAGAAAAATAATAAAACAAGTAGATGAGAAAGCCTACACAAAAGATCAATGTTCTCACACAGCAGCTGCATGGTGTGTCATAAAGGATACGCATGAAAACTCCATGATTTGTTTTGAGTGGTCTGATGTAATTGTATGTGATGTGGTTGATGATTGTCAGTTAGACCAATGTCATATTAACAATGGAACAGCATGACTTACTTTGATGTAAAGTCATTTAGATTCAAGTGAATTTAGTAAACTAAAGTCAACATAAGTCTTTATTTGCAGATAAAAATGGGCATCGATAGTCTCTTCATTGGGTGTCTTACTCTGTTTCTCTCTCTTTCTGATGTATTACAGCTCTAAGAAGGGTAAAACCGTCCGCAGAAAGTAAGCGGTCCCGTGCTGCTGCTTGGAGCCCAGACAGCCACTGTACTACCGGACACAGGCCTCATGCAGCAACAACAACACACACTTACACTAAAGTCATGGCTCAGACAACTAAGTTTTACTGTTTGCTGATTCATCCAAGACGTGCCTCAGTCTACAGCACGGAGCCATTAGCTGCTGTTGTAGGAATTATCCCTCTTGCTTTCTCACCCTGGACTGTTTGGTTCTCAGTATTTTTGTAAATAAAGTGTGACTCTTCAACTTTGTCTGTAGATGTGTTATTAACCAAACCCTCAATAAAAAAAAACAATATTTTTTGCCATGTAACTTTAAAGTAATTTGTTCATATTAAAAATAATTTCCACTCTAATAAAAGGCATAATATTGTTGTGTTTGCAAGAGTAGACCTAGATTAACTTGTGGAACGTGTTAGCCCTACGTTAGAAGAAATATTGCATTATAATGAAGGTTTCTTCAACATCCCACCCCACCATTCTGAGAGAAAATGCAAACACTTGAATTGACATCACAATTAGATTGAATTATATTGTAACCTAGATTGAAAGGAGAAAACAATGTTCTGGTATGTAACTATAGAGGGTGGAGAGTGCCAGTTTGAAAAAGCAATGCTTAAACTCTAAATAGGATTGTGAAAATTATAAATGTATTTTTATTATCGTATCATTGCGCATTAAATAGGCCACAATTACATTGAAAAGTTTAAATGAAAATAGAAAATGGTTGGAAATTGTAAAAAAAAAAATCTAAATAAAAATGGTAAATGGTCAACAGAAAAAGCCAAATGGTAAACAAAGCATCGCAAATGCAAAGTGGAATTTCAAGTGTCTGTTTTAATTTCCCAACTAGCCAATTAAGCATTTTCGCTTTTCAATTTCCATTTGAATTGTATTCAAATTTCTTCTTGGAGGTGTGAAGCAGGAGCGTAACTCTGCACCCCCATGTAGTAGTACCTACTAGCCATGTCAGCTCTCTTTTCATCGATTTTAGACTTGTGTAACCAACACGCAGCATAGACCTGCTAAGCTGAATCCTCGGGGAGCCAATGCAACTCTGCAGGTCTCAGGCAAGTTTAGGCCTACTCATCATGCATGTGTGGTAACTGAATCACCTCAGTTACAATTCACCATCCTTTGATCTCCTCTTCACAGAGACCCATCTGAGCCATGGCTCAAATATGACTGGCAGGGTTATAATAAGGGTGTACTGCACATCAGAAGAGCAGATTAGTCCGCTAAAAGCCTATAGCCATTGCAACTTTTCAGGTATCAGGCAAGGTTACTCATCATGCGAACAACTAACCAGAAAGAAGTGTTTCTGTGACCATGCACATGTAATGAGGGCAATTCCAAGGTAGCAGAATGATAAAAATAAAAAAAAGTTTTATAAACCATAAAGAAATGAAAATTGTAAAACAGATTTACTTGAAGAACAGTGTAGACGTAGTTTGGTAACAGAATGATTGTTTGTGGTGTTTGTGCCGGCATCTGGTTCCAAACTTGGTATCTGTACTGTTCTTCAAGTAAATATGTTTTTGTAAGTTTAACTTAAAATGAAAAATCTGAGTCTCAGCATCATTTTGTTACTGTGGAATTGCCCATGAGTAACTTTTTCCTAGTGTTAATTTTCTGTTAACCATTTGCCATTTACTGTTGACCATTTACTATTTTATTTTACATTTCTGATGACCGTTTCATCAATTTCAATTAACCATTTTCAATATTCGCACTTCAGTAGCAGAGGTGCAAAAATATGGCAGCCCCAATGAACTTACCACAAATGCCTTGTTTGCTAAATTCGCTGTTGCTCTCCTTTTTTGTGTCTTCATAAGCACAGTATAGATGATCCCAGTTCTAACTCCATGATGACGGCCATTTTAAAAACCAAAAAAGTATAATCTGATTATTTGTTGGCTTGTTGAACCATGTCGCACGCCGTAGTTTAAAAACTGTATCAATGTCACGCCCTGACCTTAGTTATCTTTGTTTTCTTTATTATTTTGGTTAGGTCAGGGTGTGACGAGGGTGGTATGTGTGTTTTTGTCTTGTCTAGGTTTTTTTTGTAATTCTATGGGGTTTTGGTATGTCTAGGTATATGTAGGTCTATGGTGGCCTGAATTGGTTCCCAATCAGAGACAGCGGTTTATAGTTGTCTCTGATTGGGGATCCTATTTAGGTTACCATTTTCCATTTTGGTTTTGTGCGTTATTGTCTATGTGTAGTTGCATGTCAGCAATTGTGTCTTATAGCTTCACGTTTGATTTTTTAGTTTGTTTAGTGTTCTCCATGTAATAAAATAATGTATTCTTATCATGCTGCGCCTTGGTCTCCTCGTTATGACGAACGTGACAATCAAGGGATGATAGAGGCTTTTCCCAATGACACAAAACATGTAAAACAAAAATGCGAGCAAGATCTGGTAGAAGCTATTGATGATGATGAATGGATACAGATATGTTTGAATGCCCAGTCATGTTCATATCTTCTCAGACATAAATTACTGCAGTTTAAGGCCATCCATAGAACATAGTGACACTGAAATACATGCACTCAGAAATGTCCTTCCTCTGCTGGAGTTGTAAAACACAAAAGGGCACATATTTGCATATGTTATGGTCTTGCGAAGGCTTGTTGAATTCTAGTAAAGAGCATGTACTTTTATCTCAGCATGTCTAAAGGTTCTCCCTTCTCCCTGTTTTTGTTTGCTTGGAAATGTTAATACTGGAGACTGTTATCTGAAGAAACTGTGCAACCAAGCATTTATAGTAGCTAAGAAATACATTGGTTATCCTCCCACAATGTGAAGTTATGTATCACTAGATTTGATTTAATACCAGATTAAGGGTTTACTGGGCAACTTTCATAAGATCTGGATGCCTTATATGCAATGCAGTACGACTAAAGGAGTCTGTTTTGAAAACATGCCCACGTCAGAGGAGAAACAGTGCCTTGCAAAAGTTTACACCCCCATTAGCATGTTTCCTATTTTGTTGCTTTACAACCTGTAATTTAAATAGATTTTTATTTTGGATTTCGAGTAATGGACACACAAAATAGTCCAAATTGTTGAAGTGAAATGAAATAAATAACTTGTTTCAAAAAAATAAAAATAAATTAAAATGGAAAAGTGTTGTGTGCATATGTATTCACCCCCTTGGCTATTAAGCCACTAAATAAAATCTGGTGGAACCAATTTCCTTCAGAGGTCACATAATTAGGGAAATAAAGTCCACCTGTGCAATCGAAGTGTCACATGATCTGTCACATGATCTCAGTGTATATATACACCGGTTCTGAAAGGCCCCAGAGTCTGCAACATCCCTAAGCAAGGGGCACCACCAAGCAAGCGGCTTCATGAAGAGCAAGGAGCTCTCCAAACAGGTCAGGGACAAAGTTGTGGAGAAGTACAGATCAGGGTTGGGTTATGAAAAAGTATTCGAAACTTTGAACATCCCACGGAGCACCATTACATCCATTATTTAAAAATGGAAAGAATATGGCACAACAACAAACCTGCCAAGAGAGGGCCCCCACCAACTCACAGACCAGGCAAGGAGGACATTAATCAGAGAGGCAACAAAGAGACCAAAGATAATGCTGAAAATGCTGCAAAGCTCCACAGCGGAGATTGGAGTATCTGTCCATAGGACCACTTTAAGCCGTGAACTCCACAGGGCTGGGCTTTACGGAAGAATGGCAAGAAAAAAAAGCCATTGTTTAAAGAAAACAATAAGAAAATACATTTGGTGTTTGCCAAAAGGCATGTAGGAGACTCCCCTAACATATGGAAGAAGGTACTCTGGTCAGATGAGACTAAAATTTAGCTTTTTGAAATCAAGGAAAACGTTATGTCTGGCGCAAACCCAACACCTCTCATCACCCTGAGAATACCATCCCCACAGTGAAGCATGGTGGTAGCAGCATCATGCTGTGAGTAGGTTTATCATCGGCAGGGACTGAGAAACCGGTCAGAATTAAAGGCATGATGGATGGCGCTAAATACAGGGAAATTCTTGAGGGAAACCTGTTTCACTCTTCAAGAGATTTGAGACTGGGACGGAGGTTCACCTTCCAGCAGGACAATGACCTTAGCATACTGCTAAAGCAACACTTGAGTGGTTTAAGAGGAAAAGTTTAAATGTCTTGGAATGGCCTAGTCAAAGCCCAGACCTCAATCCAATTGAGAATTTGTGGTATGACTTAAAGGTTGCTGTACACCAGCAGAACCCATCCAACTAGAAGGAGCTGGAGCAGTTTTACCTTGAAGAACGGGCAAAATCCCAGTGGCTGGATGTGCCAAGCTTATAGAGACATATGCAAGAGACTTGCAGCTGTAATTGCTGCAAAAGGTGGCTCTACAAAGTATTGACTTTGGGCGAGGTGACTAGTTATGCACGCTCAAGGTTTCAATGTTTTTGTCTTATTTCATGTTTGTTTCACAATAAAAGTGTTTTGCATCTTCAAAGGGGTAGGCATGTTGTGTAAATCAAATGATACAACCCCCCCCCCCAAAAAATAAATATTTTTAATTCCAGGTTGTAAGACAACAAAAGAGGAAAAATGCCAAGGCGGGTGAATACTTTCGCAAGCCACCGTACCTATTTAGGCAATCCCTAGCTGCTGGGTTGCTAAGTCCTGGCCTTTGGGGGTCTGCCGTCCTGTGGGTTGTCAGTCTGGCCTTGGCTTAACACACCCGAAACCAATACTGAATGTTTCACTAAGATCCTAAAGCTGAGTGTGGTGTGTTGGGTTGGGGCTTTGCAGAGTGGTGGACTCCTAGGGACAGGATGGGGCAACCCAGCTAAATTGTGTGCAAGTAAAAAGGGCTCTACAGTACTATTAGGCCTATTAATTATAATTCATTATATGGAGGATTTGCTGTGATTTGCTGTTTTAATGTATATTTAAGGTGTATGTGGGGGGTTTTGTGTATTTTTTGATGTTCCCAAACCTTTCCTTTAAAAAAAATGAAGGTGGGAACTGGGAAGGAAATTGACTAGACTGGTGGGGGTCGGACGTGCAGGGGGCTTGGCCTGGCTGGTCAGTCTGGCTGGTCGGTCTGGCTGGTCAGTCAGGCTGACATTTGATACAGAGGATGTCTTAATAAAGACAATCAGAAGTCTCTGTATTTTATCAAGAATTGTTTATTTGTTAGGCTATTGGTTAAAGGTGCAACACAATATTTTTACTTTAATTACCTTTGATCTAATTCAGTCTTGTTAATCAGTTGAACATATTTAATAAGGATCTCATACTTAGCTTGATGACTGTGGGCATTTTGCTTAATTTTTGTTCTAAATAAAGACAGCATATTGGATTGTGTAAAAATGCAGAAAATTAGCTTTAGATGCCCAATAAATGGGGGGAACCCCTGCCAGGTTATGTCCCCTCACTTCTAAAACCAAAGTGGTTCCCCTGCCTACTTACAGCAAGTCGACGGCGCCCCGGGACACATTACAGCCCAGACAGTTATGCCCATGCGCAACTATTTTTGTGACGAGATAACAGCCAGCTTGGTGTTCATCTCTCAAAAGAGCACAAGACCATGAGATTTTGCAGCAAGCCCGCCATAGTAAGTTGCCTATAGATCCATTGTCATATAAGCGACCGTACTATAGGCCTATATTTCCGCCGAGTAGAGACTGTCCACATGGAAAATGTTGTAACAGCCCTCATCTTTGCTGTAGCCTTATTGGCCTAGTTGAATTATTGCTCCGGGCTTTTGCATTGCAGTACACAATCTGAACTCGTGATGACGCTACTGCTGTCTCTGCTCAAATGTTAGACCCATAAGGGCCAGCGACTCACTTTGCTCACTTCTCAGCCAAAAAACACAGATGTATGTTTCCTTTCGCTTCTGTTCAAGATTTTTGTTGTTTCTGTCATTCACTTTTGAACAGGACAATAAATAAAGGCAAAAACAATAATGTTAACACACCTCATAGTACTTTTCCATTAAAGTGTATTTATTCTAATTGGTTATAATGTTTCAAATATTGACCATTTCTATAGGTCAAATCGGACCTAATGTTGTTTTTGCATTTGACCATAGATAGCCAAACGGTTTCATTGAATAAATAGCAATTCTTTGTACATCTAGCCTGCTAAATGTCAGTCAGACACGGAATAGCATGCATATGCTAAAATGTTTTTTTTTTTCGGGATAGCATCAAAAAGAAGAAAAGCTATCGGTTTATAGGCCTAAAATCTATTTTCATAACTTGTACTCCTTGCGTGCATATTTAACATAAATATAAGTAACGTTTTCTTTTGGAAATGAATTCACGAATACAGATATACTTATGGAAATGCCATTATAGAATGGAGAGAAAAACATTGTAGACTAGGCATATACTGTCAATGTATTTGTGTGAATTGAAACAGAGGAAACCTTCGTAATCATTTAAAATGTTGTGTTACGGCTAAACAAAATTTGTTTTGCATTAAAGCATGACATGGATTTTTGTGCAAATCTCCATTCTACTTCAATGCATGATTTATGCAACAATTAGAGCTGCACGCACGCTAGTAAGTATTCCGGCCCTGCGTTGATAGGTTATTTTAAGGGATATTAATTAGGCCTATCTTATAAAATAATATGTTAGACATATTATTTTTGTTAGACATATTATTTTATGGCAACAGTTTCTGTCTTGTTTGTGGGTAATTTGTGACCTCATCAAACCCATCAGTTAGGAATACAATACGATGTATTTAATATAGGCCATAGCCTATAACCTTCCCATCATAGTTCATGCTTTGAGACGTTAGATGTGATAGGCCTATGACATGGAGTAATAATCGAAATCATTTACATTCGATAATATGCTATTGTGTCCTGTGTTACGTTTAATTTTGTTATTAAATGTATGTGAACATTAAACTAACAACTCTTCTCCATTGATTCATTTAAATCAAAACTAAACATTACCCTATTTACAATAGGCATAATATTATTATATAATATGCTTAATTAATACAGTATAATATGCTACAGTATTTTTTGAATTTTGAATTTCAATATTTTCTACCCATGTTCCTCAGGTTAAACATGCCAGGCATTAACGACATACATTCACAGTTATCTTGGCAAAATAGAATAAATGATGAAACATGGTTTGTATAAATAGTCATAGTCATTTATTTATAATAACATCGAAAGCCTTTCACTCATTTTAAGATGTATAAATATAAAGTTAAACATTTCTCACAACAAACAAACCAAGCGCCTCAGCCTACATTAAATACATAAAACACTTTTTTTTGTTTATTAAAAAAAAAAAAATCACCTCTTATTTACACATATACAAAAATGGTCCTCTATTGTCATAAACAATAAAAATGGCAAGGAAAGAACAAAAGATGACGATGACACACAAACACACACACACACACACAAGTCTAAGAAAGTGGTCAAATATTTCATTTACGATTACACTTAGGCCTACATAAATAAGTCGGAAATTATATCTCATAAAACGTGACCAATGGGAAGCCAATGATTGATCTTCAAGGAATTGAAACCTTTCTATTAGAAGGAATGACAGCTTTGCCATCATATTATTCTACCACAGCAACATTCTGCAACTCTGTCCGTTTGTTGTTTTCTACAATTTACAGGAATCGATTCGTTTTCATAAATGTAGCCATACTATCACTGTGTTCATAGCACTTGGTAGATGGGGTCATGGGACGGCTGAGGGCAGTTGGTCGGTGACGGCACGGGTGCCCCCGTTTCGCTCAGGATAGATCCCTCTTGTGGAGAACAGGGGCTACCCTCGGAACCCTCCTGGCCTGATAACACAGTGCACGCAGACGTGTCTGTAGAGATTCTCTCCACGATGTTGGAAAGACAATCCAGGCTGGAAATGACTGCTGCGTTCTTGTTGCTTCTGGAATCAGCTGTAACAGAGGTGAAGGAAACATCAGTCAGAGACAAGTAACATTATATACATGTGTGTCAAAAAATGTCTGCCTTGGGTCTTGTGCATTAGGCTACTGAAGGAGAGCTGCTGAAAAAAACGTATTTTAAAGGTCTAGGCCTAACAAGTCACAATAATATAACACTTTAAAATAATAACTTACCATTTGGAGTCTCGGCGAAATAAGAGCTGTCATAGTTGCTTCGTCTTGCGGACGTGCACGTTGGGGCATTATAGTCCATCTGGATAAAAAATTAATAAATGCAATCTAAGAATTCGATCAATAAAATAACACTGTGTGTTGTGACAGCTTTTGGAGTGATATTGAATGACATGAATATCTCAAACGATATACCTATATCCCACCTTTGTTTTGTACTTAGCATCTAACATATTTTGTTCTTGATGTACTATTTACCAATTTTTCTCCACGATTTCGTGATATCCAATTGGTAGTTCCAAAATAATATAAGAAAATCAAATCGAAAAGGCCTACTAAATGTATTTATATAGACCTGCAAATAGGTTTTATTGAATAAAAACTACCGAATTCCAGTGGGGTCATGCACATACACGGATGTCAAGATGCACCAACTCACCATTCCATCAGAGCAGTTGGACTGTGGACTGGATGCATCAGAGTCCCCGCTATAGTGTTCCAACACCGGGTAGTAGTTCTCGCCGTCCTGGCCCCTGAGCAGAGATTGCAGAGACTCGATGTAGCTGATTGCATTTCTCAAGATCTCCACCTTGGGAAGCCTCTGATTGGGGTTGTTCGACGTGCATCTCTTCAGGTTCTCGAAGGCGTCGTTGACCTTTCCCAGCCTCCTCCTCTCCCGCATCGTAGCAGCCTTCCTCCGGTCAGAGTTTGTGGTTTTCCTCTTGCAAGCTTTACATGCCCAGAGGAGGCACCTCCCGGCTTGGTGGTGCCCGCTCGGTGCCCTGATGTGCTCGTCTTCGTTGTAATGGTGGTCGTCTGGCTTGAGGAGTCCCACGTGGACCAACCGGGGGTCCAGGTCCTCGAAGAAATGCATGTCGCTGGTGTTGAAGCACGGGTCGTCATAAAAGTCATCAGCAGAGGTGACAGGGAACGAAATATCCGACAACTCCATCTCACTGTCAAATTCCAAGACCAGCCTTGTAACGATTGTAATCCTGGCTCTGTATTTGTCACAAACGTTAGAGGTTACCGGAAACTTTGGGCAAAAGGTTGAACTGTAAAGGTATCCTTAGAGCAACCAAAAAACTTACAATTAGTATTAGTTTTTAGTGTAGGAATGTGGTTGTCTTTCCCAACCTGTATCCTAGTGCACCCCTTGGGTACCTGTTGCTGATGCTGTGGCTCAAACAAGCTTTTATCCCTGGTGAGTTAGGGGCGTGCTCTGCATTTCTGACAGCTCCCTGGATTGGCCAATGGTCGCGCGGAGTGTGTGCGCAGGGAGGGGTTTACAACTTCATGCTAATTAGTGTACAATTTCTCGTAACTGTCTCTATAATAACATGGAATAGGATTACTTTATTTTTCCAGAAGGAACTTTAGTAAAAGCATAATATTATAGTAATAGGACTACATAGAAGTATAATAATAATACAGCTATGCACCAACATATTACAATTGAATCTGTATATTACATTTAGGAAAGTGATTTGATTGTAATTCATTGTTCATTAATATGAGCTTCTTAAAATATCAGTATGACTGTATTCAAAGGAATAATAAGTCTCGAAAGCTCTTTTAAATTCAAATAGCTCATAACCTGTCTTAATCTTTAATTATGTTATTCACACGTTTATCTAGTATCTAGTACAATTGGTTTCGAAGATGGAAGTTGGCCTAATGATATCACTAATTGTCGTCTTGCACAACCTATTATTATAATTTATAGCCCTCGAATATATTCATTATCCAATGTGCAGGCTGCTATATAATTAATCAGGCAGACCTGTTTGTTTGAAATAAATATACTTTTCTAAATACGAAATGCTCTCATGGCTGTTATGATTTGAAGGGATTTTTATTTATTTTTTATAGACAGGCCTACTGGAGAAAAATAGGCCACGATAAGCCTGCTACTTGAAAACCTCAATGTATTGTTATTGGTATTTATTGGGATCCCCATTAGCATCTGCAAAAGCCTCATCTACTCTTCCTGGGTTCCACATGAAACATGACATAATACATAGTACATAACATGATCAGTCAAGGAGTGAAATACATGCATTTAAAACGTCACACAGTCGACAGTACATATCAGTCAGTACATACACACAATATCTAGGTCTGGGTTAGGATCGCTAGATGGCGATAGTGAGTTCATTAAACAAGTGATATCCCGTGCAAAACTCCTGCAACAATCAAGAATCCTTTGACAGTCAGGAAATTGAAGTCACTACGAACACTTATATTACATTAAACACTATATGAGCCATATAGAACAAAGAGAGCTGAGAGTTTTTTTTTTCAAGACTTTATTTCAAAAGGAAGACATTGTTGTAACTTTGTACTGTATGTGATGAAGAGGGATAATGAATATTTCAACAGTATATTTAAAGGCAATATGTTTTGTGGACACAAAGTGTATGGATGAGACAATTCCCAAACAATATCTCTTAATCATCAACCCAGAATTTCTAACGAATCAGTGATCTCTTTGTAACATAGTAAATACAGAAATACTTCACATTATAAGCCACTTAACATAGTGTACTGTGAGGATTGTCAAATACCAGATATTACAGTATCAACTTTAATTGTCGCATTGTTACCTCTCAATGCATCCAACAGCATCCTTTAAGACATCACGGCTCAACTTTGCTTACGGAATACATACATGATACACTGAGGCTGTGCCCTTTTAAATGCCCAGATCAAGTACATACATGTATTCTTCATTTTTGGTAGTTTCTAGAACTTAAAATACTGGATTCAAGACCTTCCACCCTCTCTAACATAACCCAACACCCCCATCAATATGTTGAACCAAACATTTACAAAACAGGGCAGATATTCAAGCTTAGGAATTTGTAAGAAGTGCTATAGCTTGGTTCAGCTTACATTCTAGAATGAAACTAGTTGTAAATAAGCCATCCCCCCTTGTTTGTTCAGTTCAGAAATCATTTCCATAGAGGACTTTGGAGTGTTTTCTACAATACATTGGTCTTACTGACTAGCAATAACACAATATAGGTGCCCAGACAAAAAAACACAGACATGACAGGAAAGGCTTGTTTTGTGAGTCTAACTCACCAAGTAGGCTTCTTTAATGGAAACGCACGCTAGTGAGTGAGTGATTCATCCACTGGTGACATTGGTCAACTCCTCCTGCAGCTGGTTGATTAGGTACTCCCCAAAGCCCCCTGAGCGGTCAATGGTGCAGCCCACTCTACGGGCGTTGGTCAGGAGGTCTCCCAGCAGTTTGACGCGGGGCACCAGTGGCCCCAGGAAGCGGCTCTTGACCACGCTGGCGGAGTGCGGGTCGCTGTGCTCCTTGGACAGCTGGCTGAGCTCCACCATCACAGCCATCTCCTCCTTCCACTGGCCCAGCATCAGCTTGAGGGCTGGGATCACTGCACACACCTCCTCACAGCCTGGCCTCTGGGGGAGAATGACAGCACACACACACAGAGACGGCCATTAGAATGCACTGACGGTAAGTCGCTCTGCTAAATCAGGGATTCCCATAGTCGATCCTGGGGCCCCACCGGGTGCACGTTGTGTTTTTTTGCCCAAGCATTACACAGCCGATTCAAATAATTAAAGCTTGACGATGAGTATGTGATTTGAATCAGCTGTGTAGTGCTAGGGCAAAAACCAAAACGTGCACCCAGGGGGGGCCCCAGGACCGAATATGGGAAACCTTGTGCTAATAATCCAAATGTAGATGTTAGAACAGAACAGCTCGCTTAATTGTCCCCCTTTCTGAAGGATAACTATATATTTTTTACTTTAATTCATTAATATACTACTGTAGTTTCTTAAAATCTGAAAACTCTTGAATATATCTCTCCTACTTTAACTATGATCTTTATGAAAATGAATCCATCCAATCTGTTTTATAAACAAAACAACGAAAAGCCTTTCAGACAACTTCTTTCCAAACTTCAAACAAAGTTGAAGAATTGGTTGCAGAATTTAATACAAATCGTAACAATATCAAAACTGATGAATAGACTTATTCAGGACACATCATTTGCCCTCACAGATCAATGGATAACAAGGTGTCCCAAATTGCTGATGATGGACCCCTTAGCGGTCCCACTTGGGATCGATTTGACATGACTCGTAAAACTGGAGGAGGCAGAAAGAGGACACGGCACTAAAGTGTCAACGCCACCCCGTACATCTGGAAACACAATTAATGCCTCGTCCTTCCGCCTGCACATTAATCTCCCCAATTTTCCGGAACTCAGGGGAAATGTACACCCTGACAGGCAATAGGCCTGAGCCCCAGGAAAAGCTCCAGGGTTAGGGTTTAAACCCCCACCCCCTTGGCCTCAGACGTTCCTATTCTGTCCACTCACAACCCCTTATCCCCAGCACCAAGCATAGACAGTAACCAGATTTCCACACAACCATTTAATGCAAAATAATTACCTGACGCATAAGAAAAAGTCACGACAGGGCTTATGGAAACAGCAAATGTTGGTACAATTTCATGTGTCTGTAAAATGAATTATGCGAGAAGTGACGTTGTAAATGCCTTTATGCGCAAATATCGATAAAATAAAGTAAACTTGGGAGTCACACGATATGGGCCTACCACCACGATGTGGAGACGTTTATAGGCAGATTAAAAACATTATGATGAACTTCACATGGTGGGTAAATGCACTGTGATCATGCATATTTCCAATAGTCCAAATATTGAGGGTAAGCTATTATTTGAATGCTGGTGACCGGTGTTTGGCTGCCAATTATCAAATAAAATGATCTTGCCCTTATTCATTTCTCATCATATAACTAACCCCCTGTCCACTATCAGTGAGGGATATCTTTTCTTGACAGCATGTGTCAAAACCAGATTGTGCAAGTTTGCTATTAATCACAACAGTTTGTTGTGAAAACCATCGGTAAAGTTGAAATTGAGATGACCATCGAACTTATGTTTTTTATTCCGCACATGGGAACTTAACCGCAAATGTAATTTATGTGCACTACTTCATCACGCACAGCCTTTTATCTGCCACAAGTCAGTTTGATGGAAACTCACATCTGGTGGGAAAATGCGCTTATTGTTTTTATGCAGATTTTAGGATATCCGCATGAAAATCTGTGGCCAATTGAATGGAAACCAAGTTAGTGTGCCAATTTATTTAGCCAGAAGGAAAAAGGCATGCATGCATGACCCATGCCCTACTGCACTGCCTAAAGTTAGGAGGAACCCATCCCCTCTCCCCCGGCAGTGGGCACACAGAATTAGAATGAGTAGAACAGGCATCCCCATTCAGGTCAACTATGCCATAAAGGGTGGTGGTTCATTATATTTCTATAAGCGGGCAGCTCTACACTGTAAAACTTTTCCCTGTAAATTGACAGCATTATACTAGCACCACAGTTGCCAGTTTAATACTGTAATTTTGCTTTACAGCAGTGATGCTGTAATATCGTTTACAGTACCATTTTCCTTACTGTAAAAATTATTACAGTATTCTTGCTTTAAATTTACAGCAAGGATGCTGTAATACAGTATGTTACATATTACAGCATCCATGCGGTCAATTTACAGCAGGGATGATGTAATATGTTTTACAGTAAGGAAATTCATACTGTAAACTATATTACAGCATCACTGCTGTAGAGCAAAATTACAGTATTAAACTGGAAACTGTGGTGCCAGTATAATGCTGTAAATTTACAGGGAAATACCTACAGTAATATACAATTATTTTACAGTACTAAGCAGCATTGCAGGCTGTCTTTAGAAGACAGCTCCCTGAAACATAATATTGTAAGAAAAACAATGTGTACAAATATATATATTTATTCAAATTCAAAACATGAATTTCACATGAATTGCACTTTAATCACAAAGAACAACATTTGAAAAGAGCAACATTACAACTCCAGATAGTAGGGGAGAGAAAGAGAGAGAGAGAGACAGAGAGAGATACAGTGATAAGAACATTGACAAATACTGGCCAATAATGTACTTCACCATACACAAACCAAGATATCAGAATAGGTCATTCTTAAAAATACAGGATTATGTAAG
Organism: Oncorhynchus keta; assembly: GCF_023373465.1. NCBI lineage: Eukaryota > Metazoa > Chordata > Actinopteri > Salmoniformes > Salmonidae > Oncorhynchus > Oncorhynchus keta. Next base: position 34,117,144 of record NC_068446.1, on the reverse strand, counting down.
AAAAAAATGAACTCTAAATTTAAAAAAAAATAAAAAAGGAGAAAAGTTGAACAGGGAGATATTTTTACAAAAAACTATAACAAGAACTGCTTGCCTGCCTGTCTTTGAGAGAGAAATGAGAGAGAGAGATCGAGAGAGAAAGGGGCTGAGTGTCAGGCATATGGGTATAGGTGGCAGGGAAGTCAGGCGCAGGAGAGTCAAACGGAGTGTAAAATGGAGTCTTTTAATAATGTCCCAGTAACATGCTCCATAACACTAAACAGGAAAAGAACATAAACAAATATGGGTACGAAGACCCGTCGCGCACCTATACAACAAACAACACTACACTAACAATAAACAATCTCTGACAAAGACATGAGGGGAAACAGAGGGTTAAATACACAACAGGTAATGAATGGGATTGAAAACAGGTGTGTGGGAAGACAAGACAAAACCAATGGAAAATGAAAAATGGATCAATGATGGCTAGAAGACCGGTGACGTCGAACGCCGAGCACCGCCCGAACAAGGAGAGGCAACGACTTCGGTAGAAGTCGTGACACTGAGAGAGAAGGATGATAGAGAGGAGTGAGCAGGGCTAGATTGGAGCCAGAGAAGCACGCTACCGCAAGCCAACACAGGCTCCGGGATGGAGCAAGCAGATCATTTACTGACCCAACCCGCATGGCAGGATTTCTGAGAGAATGAGAGATGCAAACAAGTCTCAAATAAATCTCGGTGGCGTGCAGATTATCACCCCAATCTTTGAAACTCTGATCCTCCTTAGCTAAGATATGTCAACTAGGACAAACATGGAAATAGAAAGAATAGAAAGAGAGAGATTGCTATTACTATCACTATTACTATCACTACTACTATTATCACTACTACTACTATAACTATCACCATCACTACTACTATAACCACTACTACTAATGCTACTATAACTATCACCACTACTACTACTACTATCACCACTACTACTACTACTATCACCACTACTACTACTACTATCACCACTATAACATTCACCACTACTACTATTACTATCACTACTGCTACTATTACAAGTACTACTACTATCACCACTACTACTATCACCACTAGTACTATTACTATCACCACTACTACTACTACTATCACCACTATAACATTCACCACTACTACTACTACTACTACTACTACATTACTATCACCACTACTACTACTACTATTACTACTACCACTACTACTACTATAACTATCACCACTACAACTATCACCACTACTACAACTACTATTACTATCACTACTACTACTATTACAACTACTACTACTATAACTATCACCATCACTACTACTATTACTATCATCACTACTACAACTATTACCACTACTACTACTATCACCACTACTACTACTATCATCACCACTACTACTATTACTATCACTACTACTACTATTACTACTACTACTACTACTACTACTATTACTATCACTACTGCTACTATTACCACTACTACTACTACTATCACTACTACTACTATCACCACTACAACTATTACTATCACTACTACTACTACTATCACCACTACTACTAATATCACTACTATTACTATCACTACTACTATAACTATCACCACTACTACTATTACTATCACTACTACTACTACTACTACTATCACCACTACTACTAATATCACTACTATTACTATCACTACTATAACTTTAACCACTACAACTATCACCACTACTACTACTACTACCACTACTACTACTACTACTACTACTACTACTATCACCACTGCTACTACTACATTAACTATCACCACTACTACTATTACTACTACTACTACTACTACTACTACTATCACCACTGCTACTACTACATTAACTATCACCACTACTACTACTACTACTACTACTACTACTACTACTACTACTACATTAACTATCACCACTACTACTATTATAACTATCATCACTACTACAATCACCACTACTACTACTATAACTATCACCACTACTACTACTACTATCACCACTACTACTACTACTATCACCACTACTAATATCACCTACTATTACTACTACTACTACTACTACTATAACTATCACCACTACTACTACTACTACTACTATCACCACTACTACTACTACTACTACTATCACCACTACCACTACTACCTACTATTACTACTACTACTATTACTATCACTACTACTACTACTATCACTACTATTATTACTATCACCACTACTACTATCACCACTACTACTACTATCACCACTACTACTACTACTACTACTATCACCACTACTCCTACTATTACTACTACTACTATTACTATCACTACTACTACTACTATCACTACACTACTATTATTACTATCACCACTACTACTACTACTACTATACTACTACTATCACTACACTCACCACAACTACTGTGATGCACAAAGTAGATGCCCTAAACGACTTTGCAAAACTATAGTTTGTTAACAAGAAATTTGTGGAGTGGTTGAAAAAACAGTTTTAATGACTCCAACCTAAGTTTATGTAAACTTCCGACTTCGACTGTAATTAATCAGAGAATCTGGTATAAAAGTGACACAGACTGATACCACCCAACAATTAAATGCACCTGTGATTCTGTGACCAGAATCAGTGAGATCTTTCCAAATGTGTATCCGTCATCATTTTCTCCCATTACAACAAGGCCTTTAGTGTATGTTTTTGCTTTGTATACAATTTTAAACACCTCTGCAGTGCTTTGCTTTGTGAACCCTTTTGACTGTCCGGCTCCCTGACTGGTGTTGTTATATAATTGCTCCTCAAATGAATTCATGACACCAACAACTTCAATGCTATGTGGAAACAATTGGCCACTGCATAAGTAATCCTGGAGTGGCTTTCAGACAAGTTTTCTGGCACACTCCTTGAAGTAGGAGTGCTTGCTCTCAAACCTTAGTGTCCTCATTCGTTTGTGTCGCCCAAATTGCAGGATGAGGTCGGGGTAGTGTAACAAGTACTGATGCTTCAGTGCAAGGGCAAGAAAGATCAACGCAACAGACCGACATGTCAACTTGGATATACTGTTAGCTAACACAATCCAAACAAGCTAACGTTAGCGAGATAGTTAGTAGCGTAGTTAATTAAGAAAACCTGCAGGTATATAGAAGTATATAGTACAGTCTTGGCCAAAAGTTTTGAGAATGACAGAAATATTAATTTCCACAACGTTTGCTGCCTCAGTGTCTTTAGATATTTTTGTCAGATGTTACTATGGAATAGTGAAGTATAAGTACACACATTTCATAAGTGTCAAAGGCTTTTATTGACAATTACATGAAGTTGATGCAAAGAGTCAATATTTGCAGTGTTGACCCTTCTTTTTCAGGACTTCTGCAATCCGCCCTGGCATGCTGTCAACTAACTTCTGGGCCACATTCTTACTGATGGCAGCCCATTCTTGCATAATCAATGCTTGGAGTTTGTCAGAATCTGTGTGTTTTTGTTTGTCCACCCGCCTCTTGAGGATTGACCACAAGTTCTCAATGGGATTAAGGTCTGGGGAGTTTCCTGGCCATGGACCCAAAATATTGATGTGTTGTTCCCCGAGCCACTTAGTTATCACTTTTGCCTTATGGCAAGGTGCTCCATCATGCTGGAAAAGGCATTGTTCGTCACCAAACTGTTCCTGGATGGTTGGGAGAAGTTGCTCTTGGAGGATGTGTTGGTACCATTCTTTATTCATGGCTGTGTTCTTAGGCAAAATTGTGAGTGAGCCCACTCCCTTGGCGGAGAAGCAACCCCACACATGAATGGTCTCAGGATGCTTTACTGTTGGCATGACACAGGATTGATGGTAGCGCTCACCTTGTCTTCTCCTGACAAACTTTTTTCCAGATGCCCCAAACAATCGGAAAGGGGATTCATCAGAGAAAATGACTTTACCCCAGTCCTCAGCAGTCCAATCCCTGTACCTTTGCAGAATATCAGTCTGTCCCTGATGTTTTTCCTGGCTTCTTTGCTGCCCATCTTGACACCAGGCCATCCTCCAAAAGTCTTCGCCTCACTGCGTGCAGATGCACTCACACCTCCCTGAGCAAGCTCTGTACTGGTGGTGTCCCGATCCCGCAGCTGAATCAACTTTAGGAGACGGTCCTGGAGCTTGCTGGACTTTCTTGGGCGCCCTGAAGCCTTCTTCAAAACAATTGAACCGCTCTCCTTGAAGTTCTTGATGATCCGATAAATGGTTGATTTAGGTGCAATCTTACTGTCAGCAATATCCTTGCCTGTAAAGCCCTTTTGTGCAAAGCAATGATGACGGCACGTGTTTCTTTGCAGTTAACAATGGTTGACAGAGAACGACCAATGATTCCAAGCACCACCCTCCTTTTGAAGCTTCCAGTCTGTTATTCAAACTCAATCAGCATGACAGAGTGATCTCCAGCCTTGTCCTCGTCAACACTCACACCTGTATTAACGAGAGAATCACTGACATGATGTCAGCTGGTCCTTTTGTGGCAGGGCTGAAATGCAGTGGAAATGTTTTTTGGGATTCAGTTCATTTGCATGGCAAAGAGGGACTTTGCAATGATGTGCAATTCATCTGATCACTCTTCATAACATTCTGGAGTATATGGAAATTGCCATCATACAAACTGAGGCAGCAGACTTTGTGAAAATTAATATTTGTGTCATTCTCAAATCTTTTGGCCACAACTGTATATGGAATTAGTACATACCTAGCAGCTGCTCAAAAATATTTAGGCTACTTTTCCACGAAAATACAAAATAGCTTGAGTAGAACAGAAAGATCATTTTCTCATGAGTCTTCCCTTACAGACCCTTTGGCGCAGAACATCGCATTATTGGAAATCAAGTCTGTTCTCAGGGCAGGCCTGGTTGTAGATAGGTTCGAGTCAGGACATTGTTAGCATTTTAGCTTTCCTAACCTTCACCTAATTATCATAACATGCTGCGTTAATTCACGTAACCTGCTAAGAAAAGTAACTGCTAAAAGTAACTGCTAAGAAAAGTAAAACCGGTAGACCTGCCCTGAGAACAGTCTTGATTTCAAATATGAGATACAGCTCTCTTTCTCGCTCTTTCACACACCACAGACAGTTTGGCACCTTCAACTACAGCAGTGTTCAGGGACTACTGTAAAGAAATACAGTAAGTTAGAGTAATTTCTACAGGATTGCAATTACAATTACAGTTAATAACAGTATTTTTCAGCATTTGACCCATAATGTAGTACAATCTACAGCATTAATGCTGTAAAACACATTTAAGGTATTTTACTGTGCATTCTATAGTGTTTTACTGTTGAAATTACATTAAAGTCTTACAGTGTACCTGTATGTCTGTATTACAGTACTGTCCCCCTCTGTCTGACAGGTAGTCAGTCCAGCATGGCCTCAGCCTGCGCCTGTTCCTGCTCAGAGTGCTCATGGAAGAACGCTGCCACCCTTGGCAAGGCAATATCATCCTGCTCAAATATATTGGCCTGGAAGAGTGAATCATATAGAGTAACTCCAGTGAGAATGATTTACAAGTGGGTTATTGACATATATTGCTGTATTGGATGGCATACAGCTTAATTCATATTGTGACTAACTTTAAGCAACTTGGTACATTTAATCAACTAAACAAAGACCTGTGCAAATATGACTAAGTATGGAAATGGAAATAAACGATAAGATGAAGACTTGCAAGATTCATTGCTTGTACACATTAGTTATGCAATGTTGTGGAATGACAGTCACGATGAGCTCTAAATTAAGCAAAAAGGCACGCATTCAGGGCTCGAACCACTTAGCTTATAATTAAGCAATAAGGTCCGAGGAGATGTGGTATATGGCCAATATACCACGGTTAAGGGCTGTTCTCAGGCACGCACGACGCGACACGAAGTGGTATATTGGCCATATATCACAAACCCCCGAGGTGCCTTACTGCTATTATAAACTGGTTACCAACGTAATTAGAGCAGTAAAAATACATGTTTTGTCATTCCCGTGGTATGCTGTCAGACAATCAGCATTCAGGGCTCGAACCACCTAACATAGTTCATAATGTAGACCACACCTCCTCGTGCCTTATTGCTTAAATACATGACAGAGGGTTGAAAACCTTTCAGTGATTCAGGCCATAAATTATTTTATTTTAAAAAATCCATGCAATTTCAAATAGCTTTTATTTATAAACATCCAATTTTCCCATAGAACATTTTGTAAACAAGTAACTTGCACTTATAGCCTATTGCTGGATGGTTAGGTCGCTCTTACCAGTGCATCAAGTCTGTAAGCAATCTCCATAAGCATTGTAGATACTCCGCACAAACTCTCCTCAACGACCGCGGGGAGGTTCTGTTTCACCCTGCTCCCGACAAATGGTCTGTGAATTTTACAGATAGGCAGGCTGGTCTTTAATCTCTTGACACTTAGTTCAGCCATGTTTAAAAATTCCCGACGGTGATTAGAGTGTAACAACAACCGTTATTGCACAACTGATGAAGTCGAAAGTTGGCAAGCTCACAACTATCTCGATTGAACGACACTATCTCCTTCTCATACCTTCACATAAACGTGTGATAATATTTATCTTTTAATACTAAATTAATAGCGCAATATAAACAACTACACACACTATAAGTGTTGTTTTCAGTATTTGGTTGCGAGAGTGAACGATCATTTAGAAATGGAGAAATCGTTTCCAGTTCAGATTCTCAAGTTCATCCGGTGAGTGTGATCGACACTGCCCTAAATGACAGTGAAGCGCAACGTCAATTACAAATAGTAAAACTCAACAACGATTAGTGAAAATGTGTCATTAAAAAGTGGGCATGAACAGTGGCTAATGCATGCGAATTATGCTGGGATAGCATGTTGCGCGTCAGAAAATAAGTTTGGTTTAGTCAAAATAAAATAGAATCACTTTATTTTTGAAAGCGGGGTATTTGCTTGAATAAACACAGTTCTTGTATATTTTAAGTGCTGAATGTAACGTCTGCTTCCAACTCCCACTCTCAAACACATAGATCCCCTGAACGCAGCTCACGCTCCAGATCCTAATCCCCTGAATTCTGATCACCTGTTCACACACCTGTATGTCATTATCACACACTAATTAGTTCCGTTTTTGCACCCCATCATTGTGATGTATTGTTTGTTTTGTGACACACACTGCTATTTGGAGCTCTGGGTTTCCCCCTAATTTGCACCCCCCGTGTATGATCGTTTTTGCCTGCCTCGCTAACGACGCCTATTCCCTACCTGTACTTTAGCCTATCGGATTTCCTGTTATCAATTTATTGCCTTCTATTTCGGATGACATTACTAGCCTTTTCCCTGCCTGTACTGTTGGCTTTTTGGACCCTCTGTGTATGACCTGCTTACCCCTGGACCCAGCTACCTGCCTCCTCCTGTGGTCCGATACAATAAACACCTGCTGCGCCCTGCGCTTGAAACCAGCTCTGTCTCCCATCGTGTTCATTACACTGTATTGTTCCTGGATTTTAGAACAATGGCATAAGCATCCCATAATCAGCCAGACATGTCTTTTAGACCAACAGTGCAGAATTGGACTTCCCCATAGGCCAGTGGTCCCTACCCCCTGGACACCGGCCAAATTGTAATTTTATCACCATACTAAACAGGATACTATCATGTGAATTCAGGGGAGGGGTGGATTTCCCTTTCTCAGGACCCTGTCTTTCAAATATAATTTGTAAAAATCCAAATAACTTCACAGATCTTCATTGTAAATGGTTTAAACACGGTTTCTATGTTTGTTCAATGAACCATAAACAATTAATGAACATGCACCTGTGGAATGATCGTTAAGACACTAACAGCTTACAGACAGTAGGCAATTAAGGTCACAGTTATGAAAACTTAGGACACCAAAGAGGCCTTTCTACTGACTCTGAATAACACCAAAAGAAAGATGCCCAGGGTCCCAATTCATCTGCGTGAACGTGCCTTAGGCATGATGCAAGGAGTTATGAGGAAGGCAGATGTGGCCAGGGCAATAAATTGCAATGTCCGTACTGTGAGACGCCTAAGACAGCGCTACAGGGAGAAAGGACGGACAGCTGATCGTCCTCGCAGTGGCAGACCTGAACAACACCTGCACAGGATCGGTACATCCGAACATCACACCAGCGGGACAGGTACTGCCCGAGTTATACCAGGAACACACAATCCCTCCATCAGTGCTCAGACTGTCTGCAATAGGCTGAGAGAGGCTGGACTGAGTACTTGTAGGCCTGTTGTAAAGGTAGGTCCTCACCAGCCATCACTGGCAACAATGTCGCCTATGGGCACAAACCCACTGTTGCTGGACCATACAGGACTGGAAAAAAGTGCTCTTCACTGAAGAGTGTGGAGGGTACATCATGGTCTGGGGTGGTGTGTCACAGCATCATCGGACTGAGCTTGTTGTCATTGCAGGCAATCTCAACGCTGTGCATGACAGGGAAGACATCCTCCTCCCTCATGTGGTACCCTTCCTGCAGGCTCATCTTGACATGACCCTCCAGGATGACAATCCCACCAGCCATACTGCTCGTTCTGTGCGTGATTTCCTGCAAGACAGGAATGTCAGTGTTCTGCTATGGCCAGCGAAGAGCCTGGATCTCAATCTCATTGAGCACGTCTGGGACCTGTTGGATCGGAAGGTGAGGGCTCGGTCCATTCCCCCCAGAAATGTCCTGGATCTTGCAGGTGCCTTGGTGGAAGAGTGGGGTAACATCTCACAGAAATAATGGGCAAATCTGGTGCAGTCCATGAGGAGGAGATGCACTGCAGTACTTTATGCAGCTGGTGGCCACACCAGATACTGACTGTTACTTTTGATTTTGACTCCCCTTTGTTCAGACACATTATTCCATTTATGTTAGTCACATGTCTGTGGAACTTTTTCAGTTTATGGCTCAGTTGTTGAATCTTGTTATGTTCATACAAATATTTACACATGTTAAGCTTGCTGAAAATAAACGCAGTTGACAGTGAGAGGACATTTCTTAGTTTGCTGAGTTTATGTTGATCCACAAGTAGTGTCAGTGACTGCATTCATATCATATTTTCTATCTTGGACCTCCCCTGCCCCGCGCCACTCCTCTCTAACACCCCTCACTCTCCTCTCCTTCCCTCTTCTCTCCCTTTCTCAATTTCAATGTAAGGGTCTTTATTAGCATGGGAAACATGCCAAACCAAGTGAAATAGATAATAAGCAAGAGTGAAATAAACAATATATGTTTTTTACAGGAAACATAACACCCACAAAAGTTCCAAAGAATAAAGTCATGTCAAATGTCATAAAATGTTTTAAGGGAAAATAAATAAACACAAATATGGGTTGTATTTACAATGGTGTTTGTTCTTCACTGGTTGCCCTTTTCTTGTGGCAATAGGTCACAAATCCTGCTGCTGTGATGGCACACTGTGGTATTTCACCCAATAGTTATGGGAGTTAATCAAAATTGGGTTTCTTGTCTAATTATTTGTGGGTCTGTGTAATCTGACTGAAATATTTGTCTCTAATATGGTCATACATTGGGCAAGAGGTTAGGAAGTGCAGCTAACTTTCCACCTCATTTTGTGGGCAGTGTGCACCTTGCCTGTCTTCTCTTGGGAGCCAGGTCTACCTACTGCGGCCATTCTCAATAGCAAGGCTATTCTCACTGAGACTGTACATAGTCAAAGCTTTCCTTAATTTTTGGTCAGTCACAGTGGTCAGGTATTCTGCCACTGTGTACTCTTTGTTTAGGGCCAAATAGCATTATAATTTGCTGTTTTTTTGTTAATTCTTTCAATGTGTCAAGTAATTAGGGCTCATAATTGGTGCAGCGGTCTAAGGTACTGCATCTCAGTGCAAGAGGCGTCACTACAGTCCGTGCTTTGAATCCAGGCTGTATCACATCTGGCTGTGATTGGGAGTCCAATAGGGTGGCGCCATCTCTCTGAAGGTGATGGCTTTGTTATGGAATATTTGGAAATTGTTTCCTTCTAGGCAGTAGAATAATTTTACTGCTCTTTTCTGGATTTTGATAATTAGTGGGTATCGGCGTAATTCTGTTCTGCATGCATTATTTGGTGATTTACGTTGTACAAGGAGGATGTACACAGAGGTTGTACATGGAGGTTGTACACAGAGGATGTACACAGAGGTTGTACATGGAGATTGTACACAGAGGTTGTACATGGAGGTTGTACACAGAGGATGTACACAGAGGTTGTACATGGAGGTTGTACACAGAGGATGTACACAGAGGTTGTACATGGAGATTGTACACAGAGGTTGTACATGGAGGTTGTACACAGAGGATGTACACAGAGGTTGTACATGGAGGTTGTACACAGAGGTTGTAGACAGAAGTTGTACAAGGAGGATGTACACAGAGGTTGTACATGGAGGTTGTACACAGAGGATGTACACAGAGGTTGTACATGGAGGTTGTACACAGAGGTTGTACATGGAGGTTGTACACAGAGGATGTACACAGAGGTTGTACATGGAGGTTGTACACAGAGGTTGTACATGGAGGTTGTACACAGAGGATGTACACAGAGGTTGTACATGGAGGTTGTACACAGAGGTTGTAGACAGAAGTTGTACAAGGAGGATGTACACAGAGGTTGTACATGGAGGTTGTACACAGAGGATGTACACAGAGGTTGTACATGGAGGTTGTACACAGAGGTTGTACATGGAGGTTGTACACAGAGGATGTACACAGAGGTTGTACATGGAGGTTGTACACAGAGGTTGTACATGGAGGTTGTACACAGAGGATGTAGACAGAGGTTGTACACGGAGGATGTACCCTTTCTTTCTTCTCCTCTCTGACTACCCCTTCTCTCCCCTCCCCTCCCCCTCTTCTCCTCCCCCTCTTCTTCTCCCCCCTCTCGTGTTTCAGCAGGGCCCCGTGCCACCGCTGCCTCTCGGGGGCAGATGAGTGACGCGTGGGGCTGGTCGCTCCTCAGGGGCCCGCTCGGCCAGTAGGGAAGAAAGAAATGGCACTATGGAATTAGATCTTCTTTTGTTTGCTCAAATAGTTGGTCGGTTGTCAAGGAGTACGGTCACATGTGTCAGCGAGCAGAGGATCACAGGTTGGTGCCCGATATGGATACAGGGACACTGGGACAGTGGAGGAAACTGTTAGCAGTGCCATTTTGGACATATCCAAGGCCTCCAGGAAACACTTTCAATCAGTGTAAATTATATCAATCTGATTGGCATGATTTGGATTATAGGGTACATTATGCTTTACAGTATGCCCTGATATACTGACTTATAACGAGAAAACAACCTCAAATAAACTTTTTTAACTGGTGCCTTAATCATGCCTGTGGCAATGTACTATTGTTACAGACCCCCCTGGGGATTGTCCTAGGAACTCAACCCAGGCCGGGTCTCTCTACCCCTTTGTTACTTTTAGTTTGGTCTGCTCACACACAGTTGCTTGGAACACAGCTGTGGACAGACACTCAAGGGCACAACGTGGACACATGTGTCATCGTTCCTGTCCAGCTGAACTCTGTGTACAAACACAAGGCGGTACTCAAACATAGTGACACATCTCATACCTGACCAGATTGACTATTTGTAGTTATCTGTCTATTAGCTGTTTGGGGTATTCCGATTCATCATTCTATTTGTAATCTGTCACTCATCTCTGCTTGTTCCAATTTAAATGTTTCTTATTGATTGTTTTAAGTTAGAAACTCTAAGCTCAAAGTACTGTTACATAAAGAGTAATACAGTACATTGTTTTTGTGCACATTGTTGTAGTTATGTAGCCACACACACACACACACACAATAAACAGTCAGGACAGGAGTGCTGACGTAGTGTTTGGCTAGACTGACAGTCAAGGTGTCTGTCCTCACACCTGCTGCCTGCTGTAAACACTGTTGGGGGAGGGGGGTACCCTGTCAGGCCACCACTACAACAGCAGCATTGTGCCTGGACAGCCCTGGCCACAGATTACATTACACACAGATTACCATTAGGTTACAGGCAGGGCACCCAACCTGACCCCCCTCAGCTTGGACAATGCTGGTGTGGGGGGTACACACACACACACACACACACACACACACACACACACACACACACACACACACACACACACACACACACACACACACACACACACACACACACACACACACACACACACACACACACACACACACACACACACACACACACAGTACAGTGGGGAGAACAAATATTTGATTTAGCACATTTTCCAATTTGCAAAGCATGTAGAGGTCTGTAATTTTATCATAGGTACACTTCAACTGTGAGAGGCAGAATCTAAAATCCAGAAAATCACATTGTATGATTTTTAAGTAATTAATTAGCATTTTATTGCATGACATAAGTATATGATACATCAGAAAAGCAGAACTTAATATTTGGTACAGAAACCTTTGTTTGCAATTACAGAGATCATACGTTTCCTGTAGTTCTTGACCAGGTTTGCACACACTGCAGCAGGGATTTTGGCCCACTCCATACAGACCTTCTCCAGATCCTTCAGGTTTTGGGACTGTCGCTGCGCAATACGGACTTTCAGCTCCCTCCAGAGATGTTCTATTGGGTTCAAGTCTGGAGACTGGATAGGCCACTCCAGGACCTTGAGATGCTTCTTACGGAGCCACTCCTTAGTTGCCCTGGCTGTGTGTTTCAGGTTGTTGTCATGCTGGAAGACCCAGCCACGACCCATCTTCAATGATCTTACTGAGGGAAGGAGGTTGTTGGCAAAGATCTTGCGATACATGGCCCCATCCATCCTCCCCTCAATACGGTGCAGTCGTCCTGTCCCCTTTGCAGAAAAGCATCCCCAAAGAATGATTTTTCCACCTCCATGCTTCACGGTTGGGATGGTGTTCTTGGTGTTGTACTCATCCTTCTTCTTCCTCCAAACACTCATCATGACATGACCTTCTCCCATTCCTCCTCTGGATCATCCAGATGGTCATTGGCAAACTTCAGACGGGCCTGGACATGCGCTGGCTTGAACAGGGGGACCTTGCGTGTGCTGCAGGATTTTAATCCATGACGGCGTAGTGTGTTACTAATGGTTTTCTTTGAGACTGTGGTCCCAGCTCTCTTCAGGTCATTGACCAGGTCCTGTCGTGTAGTTCTGGGCTGATCCCTCACCTTCCTCATGATCATTGATGCCCCACGAGGTGAGATCTTGCATGGAGCCCCAGACCGAGGGTGATTGACCGTCATCTTGAACTTCTTCCATTTTCTAATAATTGAGCCAACAGTTGTTGCCTTCTCACCAAGCTGCTTGCCTATTGTCCTGTAGCCCATCCCAGCCTTGTGCAGGTCTACAATTGTATCCCTGATGTCCTTACACAGCTCTCTGGTCTTGGCCATTGTGGAGAGGTTGGAGTCTGTTTGATTGAGTGTGTGGACAGGTGTCTTTTATACAGGTAACGAGTTCAAACAGGTGCAGTTAATACAGGTAATGAGTGGAGAACAGGAGGGCTTCTTAAAGAAAAACTAACAGGTCTGTGAGAGCTGGAATTCTTACTGGATGGTAGGTGATGAAATACGTATGTCATGCAATAAAATGCAAATTAATTACTTAAAATCATACAATGTGATTTTCTGGATTTTTCCGTCTCTCACAGTTGAACTGTACCGATGACAAGAATTACAGACCTCTACATGCTTTGTAAGTAGGAAAACCTGAAAATTCGGCAGTGTATCAAATAGTTGTTCTCCCCACTGTATGTGAGGATGGCTGCATGGTCGTTCTTAAATAGACTTCTCTCTTATTCAGTACATTTAGTTTTTGCTTTATTTTCTAAAGTCTACCAACCTTGCCAGAAGGCATGCCAGCTAAGATAGTTAGACAATCTACTCTAACTGCCCTGAAAATAGCCTCTTGGTAGCTAGTTGGGAGATTAGGAACCTTTCTGGGCTAGCTAAAGACAATTCCATAAAATTCCTAGGTGGCGAGAAGAAGTACAGAGAAACAAACAAACAAAAAATGTATGGGGGGACGTGCCCCCTCCCTTGTGCCCCCTATGGGCATGACAATTCTGACACGATTAACTTCAGATTGATTAGTTCTAGACTAGGGAGTCCCAGACTAAGGTAAGTAAGGACAAACCAGATACTCTTTGTGAAGGATGCTTCAAAGACCAGGGATGGGACACTAATACATAAGCATTGTGTGGAGCAAGTCACCCAAAACCAAACAATGGACGGAGGTAAAAAAAAATGTTCAAAGAATTTCAGTAACTTTGAAAAAACCCTCTTGAAGCGAATTGTGTCAAACCAGCCAATTATTGAGAACAAACAGCATGATTCCTCAACAGAAACAAGAAAGAGAATGCCTGGATACCATTTCTGATGAATTCAACTCAAATGAAAAAGTAAACAAAAGGACGATACAACAACTTCAGGTAAGATACTGTATTTATTGTTGGCCCACTTTTACAAATCAGAGTCACTTTTAAATGTTAGTTTTCTTGTGTAACACAACACAGTGGGGCCTAAATGTATTTGTGTGACAGAAACTCAACACAAACAATATCATACGTAATTATTAATATCAGTTATATATTGTCTTGTCTTTCTAATGTCCTGTGGAAAAACATAAAAACCTACTTAAAGAAGACAAATGCTGTTGCTGGTAGGGAGCATTTCAAGATGGGTGGAGGACCCCCAGTAAGACCACAGACAGATGAGCTGGGGGACTTTTAGCCGGGATCATTGATAGCCAGCAACCCTTGGAAGATATCCCAGATGAGGACCATTTGGACAGTTCAGATGGGGGACTGTTCCAATCCTCGTTTGGTAGGACACATTCATTCAACAGGTGTCATCCCAGGACTGCAGTGAATAAGTAATGTTGTCAGTTATCTCTTGCACTCCCTTAATAACAATTATGTAATGAACTCTTGAACTCTAAAGAGTTCTCTAATGCAGCAATGTAATCATTTTCTAGAGGCAGATGATCACCATAGCTTGGAGGGGAGAAGACAGGACGACGGTCAGCCCGCTACATCTGCAGCAGACAGGAGGGAAGATTGTGTCACTGACCCGAGTCAGAGGATAAAGACAAAGAGGCTGAGCATGCATGACAAACTGGCCATGGAATTTCAGGAGCGGAAATCCTTCATGTTGAGTTATCTATGAAGGAGGAGTAGAAACAGGAAGCAGCAGCTGTACCAATGTTCTTCTCAAACCAGCACCAGATTGGTGTCCCGATCTTTCCATTTGTGATTAAAACCCTTTTTGTTACCAATCCATGGCTCTTGTTTGCCTCAATCACTATCTTTGTTGTGAGAAGTGCTGAATAGAAAAAACATCTCTTCAGGGTAGTCCATTTATGTCATAGTCTGCCTCAACCATGGGAACATCTGGGTCATCCTCATCTTCAATGCCAGGATCTGGGCAGCCATGCTGCTTGAGGTAATTGTGAATCACTGCTGTTGAAATTATGACAATGCAGCATCTTCTTCGTTGAAAGCGCAATGGATTTCTGAGACACTGGAAACAACTCTTTCAAACACTAAACATGCGCTCCACTACACCTCTAGTGTGGATATGAGCTTGGTCGTACCGTTGTTGCTCAGGCCCTATTGCATGAAGATAGGGGGTGAACAAGAAGTTGGTCTGTGCATAACTACTGTCACCAAGTATGATTCCACTATGTTGTCCTCCTTCAAGCTGAGCATACAAAGATGAGTTGCACCTTTTCAACATGCAACAATGTTGGAGAACTGCAATTGGGAGTGCACACAATTTGTACATTTATTGAGAACCAGTTGGTATGTTTCCTGTACTCCTCAACGTCTGCTGTAGAGGGACACTTGAGGGATGAGCCTTCCCCTAAGAGAGTCAGATGAAAGCCTTGGCTCAAGGTGATAGGTACTTGTAGGGAAGGAGGGATGAGCCTTCCCCTAAGAGAGTCAGATGAAAGCCTTGGCTCAAGGTGATAGGTACTTGTAGGGAAGGAGGGATGAGCCTTCCCCTAAGAGAGTCAGATGAAAGCCTTGTCTCAAGGTGATAGGTACTTGTAGGGAAGGAGGGATGAGCCTTCCCCTAAGAGAGTCAGATGAAAGCCTTGGCTCAAGGTGATAGGTACTTGTAGGGAAGGAAGGTTGAGCCTTCCCCTAAGAAAGTCAGATGAAAGCCATGTCTCAAGGTGATAGGTACTTGTAGGGAAGGAGGGATGAGCCTTCCCCTAAGAGAGTCAGATGAAAGCCTTGGCTCAAGCAAACCAATGATGTCAGCTGCATTTTTTTGTACATAAGGAAACTGTTTAAATAAAAATCGTTCAGTGGGTTGCTCCTGTCTATAACCGCTCTTTTGTCTGGTCTTGGTGGTGCTTTTTGATCATCAGTGAAATACTGTAGTCCAGGTAGTCAATGCCGAGGTCAACCTGGGGGCCAACATCCATTCATCTGAAGTTAAACCTGCCTCTGGACAGGTTTAATTGAAGCCTTCACTTAGATCTACATCTAATTGTCTTTCTGTAAATCACTTTTGAAATCTAGACCAGGGAAGGTCTGAGACTATTTTAAACCATGTCTGAGAAATACCATTTAATTTAGTCCAGTTTAAAAGTGCAATTTATTCTAGGATCAGGCTTAATCTGTGTTTGCGAAACCGCCTCCAAATATATAGATGTGCCATCCAGGAGCAGCTCTATGTTCTGTTTGTCTTAGCTAACCTCTATTCTATGGTCTGGTAGTCTGACACAGGATGTAGTTCCCCGGCTTTCCCCCGGTTGGATTGACCATAATACTTATTGATTGTCTGGGATGAGCCACCCCCCCCCCCCCCCCCACACACACACACACAATTGCACAATTGACCCAGCGTCATCTGGGTTTGGCCGATGTTGGCAGTCATTATAAATTAGTTAACTGACTTGCCTAGTTAAATAAAGGTTAAATAAAAATACAAAAATATGCTGTTTTTGTCTTCATAGTGAAGGTAACAGCAACAAATCCTGATATATTTAGCTAAATACCTATAATTGTAGCTTATTATGATCATAAATTGTGTTGGTATTTTTTAGTCCTTTTATTGGTCAATAATTTCTGCCAATTGACTATTTTTGTCCTTGTTGATGTGAGTCTCAATGTGCCAACGGCCAGTGTCGGAATGTAGCCATTCTTTTTGCATTCTTGTCTCTCATCACAAGAGTCAAACTATAATGATGGCCAAGCACTTGCCTAATGCCTGAGGGAAACTGTAGTTCCAGAGCAGTTTTCATAATAAGACAGGAAACATTGCTATAGCAGGTCCATCTAACTGAATCATCTAACTGAAGCAAGGCCCAACTCTTTTGTCATACATTGGTATTTCTGTCTCCGTGTTGTGAGAGGTAGTATGGCTGGGCTAGCCTGGTCCCATATCTGTTTTTGCTGTCTTGCAAACACCAACTGTATGATAATTACTCAGCTCATTGGTAAGGCAGAAAGAGAGAGGGCCTCTCTAGCTACGTTCGGTGGGCAGTACACAGCTGGGAAACAGATCACTGAGGTTTGTCTTTTACCAGGGTCAGCAGCTGTCTAATAACCATAATCGGCATCGTCATCAACAGCCCTCTCCTCAGCTCAGGTCACCACTCTGCTAATTGAGGCCTATAGACGGAGGGCAGACACATACAATGTAAATACAATTAATGTACAGCACTTTGTGACATTGGCTGATGTAAAAAGGGCTTTATAAAGTTGATTGATTAACAGTTGATTGATTAATTGATTGAATGAATGATCATGAAACACAGGAAACCTGAGCCTTTCGTTGGAACCACCATTTCATTGCCGGTACCTGATACCAGTGTCTGCCTCAAACAAGCTCCTGTTATGTGCACTTGAACTGTTTTTTCAGGGTACTCTTCAACCTTTCATGAGGCTTTTGTCATTTTTGCAGGTTTAATTTTGTCAGCTCAACAGACCGATGCACTTTCGCTCAGTCTTTTGAAAATGTTGTTGTCCAACATGGCGAAATGAGATAGGGGTGCAAAGAGCCTAGTATGATTGCCCAGAAAGCCTCTGGAATTCTTCCCCCTCATTAGGGAGACTGATATAGTAAAAGACGACAACAAATTAGTTAACTCCCCCCTATAACAGTTATGTATCACGTTTTAAGGAAGACCCAGATGCAGACAGTGTCGAAGTCACAAAAGTTTATTACTAGAACATGGGGCAGGCAAAATGACAGGTCAAGGGCAGGCAGAGGTCAGTAATCCAGATCAGAGTCCAAAAGGTACAGAATGGCAGGCAGTCTCAGGGCCAGGGCAGGCAGAGGTCAGTAATCCAGATCAGAGTCCAAAAGGTACAGAATGGCAGGCAGTCTCAGGGTCAGGGCAGGCAGAGGTCAGTAATCCAGTGTGGTGTGACAAGCAGGCAGAATGGTCAAAACCGGGAAAACAGGAACTAGACACAGACACGTACAAGGGGAAAAATGATGGTTGGCTTGACAAACAAAACTTACTGGCAACAGACAAACAGAGAACACCGGTATAAATACACCGGGGAAGATAGGCGACACCTGGAGGGGGTTGGAGACAAGCACAAAGACAGTTGAAACAGATCAGGGTGTGACATTATGGATAACATTTTCCCCAGACAAAGACTTAAAGATAGTAGCCAAAACATTTTGGCAAGGGAAATGGATTTCATTAAAAAAAATTTTTTAGAAGAATGGCCAATCCATAACCATCAATATTAATATTAGAGTCCAAAATGTCCCCAGAGATCCAAGTTTCAGTCAATACCAGAATGTCTGGATTCTGTTGCATAGCCCAGATCTACATGTAATCCAGTTTATGAAGTAGGCTCCTAATGTTCAGATGCATCAAACCAATTCCTTTACGATTTTTAAAGTCACATGGAGTATCCAACTCAAACAAGCTACGTTCAATAGTTGGTTGCAGGCCCTGTCTGGTGGTTGATATTGATATAATAAGGTGTCAGGGGAAGGCCCCAAAAATGGTCAAAGACTCCAGTCACCCCTGTCATAGACTGTTCTCTCTGCTACTGCACAGCTCCTTAAGAGCTTCTACCCACAAGCCATAAGACTGCTGAACAAGTAATCAAATGGCCACCTGGTCTATTTACATTGCTGCTACTCGCTGTTTATTATCTATGCGTAGTCACTTTACCCCTACCTACATGTGCAAATTACTTCTACTAACCTGTACCCCTGCAAATTGACTCGGCACCGGTACCAGCTGTATATAGCCTTGCTATTGTTATTTTATCGTGTAACTTTTTGGTTAATTTTTTACTTGTGTTTATTTAGCAAATATTTTTTAAACACTATTTCTTGAACTGTATTGTTGGTTAAGGGCTTGTAAGTAAGCATTTCACGGTAAGGTGTGTTGTATTCGGCGCATGTGACATTTGATTTGATTTGAGATTGCACAGAACTGCACCATTTTGTCTATCCCTATTAGTAATAAAGGAAGGAGTAGAGATTGGAATTACCTTTCCAAGGTTAGCACCATAGGCCATGAGGCCGCAGCCAATGCCAATATGAGGAACTCTCAGAGTAACCAATGATGGAATGTTATAAATTGACTTACATGGGTTGCTATTGTGCAACAGCCCAAACCCTCTACGTGATTTGAAAACCGAGGAGGTGTTCAAGTTTAGGAAATTCAAACTAAAAAGCACTGGGTGAGCAGAGCACAGTTGGATTCTCTTTTGAGCTAACAATAGCAGATCTAAGAGTGGAGTACAAACTAATGGGTACGGAGATTATAACTGACAACACCCCTGTCCACATAGGGAACATTACAACAATCATTTTCATTTAACCAGGCAAGTCAGTTAAGAACAAATTCTTATTTACAATGACGGCCTACCTCGGCCAAACCCGGACGAAGCTGGGCCAATTGTGCATCGCCCTATGGGACTCAGAATCACGGCTGGTTGTGATACAGCCTGAAATCAAACCAGGGTCTGTAGTCATGCCTCCAGCACTGAGATGCAGTGCCTTAGACCGCTGCGCCACTCAGGAGGGAATTGATGCTGGGATGGGAGGTATCACCTGAGTGGGGCTTGGTCTTTGTCTGAGTTAATATTTTTTGACGCGGCCTTGAAATGTGAAGAGAGGGTCCAGGTATTAACTTTGCTGTCTGTCTCTCCGACATTTGCAACATTGTTTCCATATTGAAATTCGATCTCCAGTCTGTCCCATAGTAATGAACGTGTCGGGAGTCGGGGCCAGACAGACAGGCTGAAAACATTTTCTCAGACAGTCCAAATCATGAATCAGCATAATG
This sequence comes from Oncorhynchus keta, assembly GCF_023373465.1. Taxonomy (NCBI): domain Eukaryota; kingdom Metazoa; phylum Chordata; class Actinopteri; order Salmoniformes; family Salmonidae; genus Oncorhynchus; species Oncorhynchus keta. Next base: position 34,096,888 of record NC_068446.1, on the reverse strand, counting down.
TTTATGGATATAAACAAAGAAATGTCAAAAGAAAAACACAAAATGCAGCTAGAGTGTTATTCCAGCTTCAGTTTGAAGTGATTGTGTTAGCTGTGTAGTTGGCAAGATTCTCTGAACGGTGTCCTGGCAAGAGAGCAAGTGTTTTATGCCAGGTGAAATCGCACATCATTATCTCATTGTTATGAATTTATCCCCCCAAAAATCACTAGAAAACAGCTTAAACAAACTAAAATGCAGCTTTTGTTCTGTTATTCTGGCTGCACTGTTTAAATTGACTGTGACTCGGTTTATAAAAAAGTGGTCAGATGAAGCGGATGCTAAACTACAGGACTGCTTTCTAGCACAGACTGGGAAATGTTCCGGGATTCTTCTGATGGCATTGAGGAGTACACCACATTAGTCATTGGCTTTATCAATAAGTGCATCGAGAACGCCCTCAAAGCTCATCACTAATCTAATGATCCTGGGACTAAACGTCTCCCAGGACAACAACGTCTCCCTCAACGTGATCAAGACAAAGGAGATGATTGTGGACTACAGGGACAGGAGGACTGAGCACACACCCATTCTCATCGACGGGGCTACAGTGGAGCAGGGTGAGAGCTTCAAGTTCCTTGACGTCCACATCACCAACAAACTAACATGGTCCAAGCACACCAAGACAGTCGTGAAGAGGGCACGACAAAACCTATTCACCCTCAGGAGACTGAAAAGATTTGGCATGGGTTCTCTGATCCTCAAAAGGTTTTACAGCTGCACCATCAAGAGCATCCTGACTGGTAGCATCACTGTCTGGTACTGCAGCTGCTCGGCCTCCGACCACAAGGCAATACAGAGGGCAGTGCGAACGGCCCAGTACATCACTTGGGCCAAGCTTCCTGCCATCCAGGACCTATATAATAGGTGGTGTCAGAGAAAGGCCTTAAAAATGGTCAAAGACTTCAGCCACCATAGTAATGGACTGTTCTCTCTGCTACCGCACGGAAAACAGTGCCAGAGCGCCAAGTCTAGGTCCAAGATTCTCCTAAATAGCTTCTGCCCCCAAGCCATAAGACTCCTGAACAGCTAATCATTGCCCCCTCCCCCTCTGGAACGCTGCTGCTACAATCTGTTATTATCTATGCATAGTCACTTTAATAACTCTACCTACATGCACATATTACCTCAATTACCTCGATACCGGTGCCCTCGCACATTGACATTGACCCTGTACCGGTACCCCCTGTATATAACCTCCACATTGACCCTGTACCGGTACCCCCTGTATATAACCTCCACATTGACCCTGTACCGGTACCCCCTGTATATAACCTCCACATTGACCCTGTACCGGTACCCCCTGTATATACCCTCCACATTGACCCTGTACCGGTACCCCTGTATATAACCTCCACATTGACCCTGTACTGGTACCCCTGTATATAACCTCCACATTGACTCTGTACCGGTACCCCTGTATATAACCTCCACATTGACCCTGTACCGGTACCCCTGTATATAACCTCCACATTGACCCTGTACCGGTACCCCTGTATATAACCTCCACATTGACCCTGTACCGGTACCCCTGTATATAACCTCCACATTGACCCTGTACCGGTACCCCTGTATATAAATATAACCTCCACATTGACCCTGTACCGGTACCCCCTGTATACAACCTCCACATTGATCCTGTACCGGTACCCCCTGTATACAACCTCCACATTGACCCTGTACCGGTACCCCCTGTATATAACCTCCACATTGACTCTGTACCGGTACCCCCTGTATATAACCTCCACATTGATCCTGTACCGGTACCCCCTGTATATAACCTCCACATTGACCCTGTACCGGAATCCCCTGTATACAACCTCCACATTGACCCTGTACCGGTACCCCCTGTATATAACCTCCACATTGACCCTGTACCGGTACCCCCTGTATATAACCTTCACATTGACCCTGTACCGGTACCCGCTGTATATAACCTCCACATTGACTCTGTACCGGTACCCCCTGTATATAACCTCCACATTGACCCTGTACCGGTACCCCCTGTATATAACCTCCACATTGACCCTGTACCGGTACCCCCTGTATATAACCTCCACATTGATCCTGTACCGGTACCCCCTGTATATAACCTCCACATTGACCCTGTACCGGTACCCCCTGTATATAACCTTCACATTGACCCTGTACCGGTACCCCCTGTATATAACCTCCACATTGACCCTGTACTGGTACCCCCTGTATATAACCTCCACATTGACCCTGTACCGGTACCCCCTGTATATAACCTCCACATTGATCCTGTACCGGTACCCCCTGTATATAACCTCCACATTGACCCTGTACCGGTACCCCCTGTATATAACCTTCACATTGACCCTGTACCGGTACCCCCTGTATATACCCTCCACATTGACCCTGTACCGGTACCCCCTGTATATAACCTCCACATTGACCCTGTACCGGTACCCCCTGTATATAACCTCCACATTGACCCTGTACCGGTACCCCCTGTATATAACCTCCACATTGACTCTGTACCGGTACCCCCTGTATATAACCTCCACATTGACCCTGTACCGGTACCCCCTGTATATAACCTCCACATTGACCCTGTACCGGTACCCCCTGTATATAACCTCCACATTGACCCTGTACCGGTACCCCCTGTATATAACCTCCACATTGACCCTGTACCGGTACCCCCTGTATATAAATATAACCTCCACATTGACCCTGTACCGGTACCCCCTGTATACAACCTCCACATTGACCCTGTACCGGTACCCCCTGTATACAACCTCCACATTGACCCTGTACCGGTACCCCCTGTATATAACCTCCACATTGACTCTGTACCGGTACCCCCTGTATATAACCTCCACATTGACCCTGTACCGGTACCCCTGTATATAACCTCCACATTGACCCTGTACCGGTACCCCTGTATATAACCTCCACATTGACCCTGTACCGGTACCCCTGTATATAACCTCCACATTGACCCTGTACCGGTACCCCTGTATATAACCTCCACATTGACTCTGTACCGGTACCCCTGTATATAACCTCCACATTGACTCTGTACCGGTACCCCTGTATATAACCTCCACATTGACCCTGTACCGGTACCCCTGTATATAACCTCCACATTGACCCTGTACCGGTACCCCTGTATATAACCTCCACATTGACCCTGTACCGGTACCCCCTGTATATAACCTCCACATTGACCCTGTACCGGTACCCCCTGTATATAACCTCCACATTGACCCTGTACCGGTACCCCCTGTATATAACCTCCACATTGACCCTGTACCGGTACCCCCTGTATATAACCTCCACATTGACCCTGTACCGGTACCCCCTGTATATAACCTCCACATTGACTCTGTACCGGTACCCCCTGTATATAACCTCCACATTGACTCTGTACCGGTACCCCCTGTATATAACCTCCACATTGACCCTGTACCGGTACCCCCTGTATATATAACCACATTGACCCTGTACCGGTACCCCTGTATATAACCTCCACATTGACCCTGTACCGGTACCCCCTGTATATAACCTCCACATTGACCCTGTACCGGTACCCCCTGTATATAACCTCCACATTGACCCTGTACCGGTACCCCCTGTATATAACCTCCACATTGACCCTGTACCGGTACCCCCTGTATATAAATATAACCTCCACATTGACCCTGTACCGGTACCCCCTGTATATAACCTCCACATTGACCCTGTACCGGTACCCCCTGTATATAACCTCCACATTGACCCTGTACCGGTACCCCCTGTATATAACCTCCACATTGACTCTGTACCGGTACCCCTGTATATAACCTCCACATTGACTCTGTACCGGTACCCCTGTATATAACCACATTGACCCTGTACCGGTACCCCCTGTATATAACCTCCACATTGACCCTGTACCGGTACCCCCTGTATATAACCTCCACATTGACCCTGTACCGGTACCCCCTGTATATAACCTCCACATTGACCCTGTACCGGTACCCCCTGTATATAACCTCCACATTGACCCTGTACCGGTACCCCCTGTATATAACCTCCACATTGACCCTGTACCGGTACCCCCTGTATATAACCTCCACATTGACCCTGTACCGGTACCCCCTGTATATAACCACATTGACCCGGTACCGGTACCCCCTGTATATAACCTCCACATTGACCCTGTACCGGTACCCCCTGTATATAACCTCCACATTGACCCTGTACCGGTACCCCTGTATATAACCTCCACATTGACTCTGTACCGGTACCCCCTGTATATAACCTCCACATTGACTCTGTACCGGTACCCCCTGTATATAACCTCCACATTGACCCTGTACCGGTACCCCCTGTATATAACCTCCACATTGACTCTGTACCGGTACCCCCTGTATATAACCTCCACATTGACCCTGTACCGGTACCCCCTGTATATAACCTCCACATTGACTCTGTACCGGTACCCCCTGTATATAACCTCCACATTGACCCTGTACCGGTACCCCCTGTATATAACCTCCACATTGACCCTGTACCGGTACCCCCTGTATATAACCTCCACATTGACCCTGTACCGGTACCCCCTGTATATAACCCCACGATTGTTATTTGCTGCTGCTCTTTAATTATTTGTAACTCTTATCTCTGACTTTTTTGTTGTTGTTGGTATTTTGTTAAAACTGCATTGTTGGTTAAGGTCTTGTAAGTATTTCACTATAAGGTGTCACTATAACCTGTTGTATTCGGCGCATCTGACAAATAACATTTGATTTGATTTGAAGTTGGCTAGCTAGCATGCAAGGGATAAGAAAGTTGCCAACCATCATGGCAACGGAACATTTAGAACGAACGACTGGGGTTTAGATTTAGAACAAAAAGACAACGACCAAAAAAAGGTACAAGTTTAAGTTTGTTCCACCTGATTGAGTCTGACCACAAGTCAGAGAACACTATGATGACACACCAAATGTGTTTGATGGATCCTTTAAGTCTTCTTAAAACGTATGACTGCAATTCTCTTTGGATCAAAGCTCCAGCTAAACGACATTATATTAAATTTTCATCTCATGCCTCTTAAGGGAAAAGTAATCCAAAAGTAACTGAAAGTAGTAAGATTATATTATTGAATAGGTGTAATCCAAAAGTGACATACAGATTACAATTTTGGATAGATAACTAGTAACTGTAACCGAATTCTGTTACAAAAACTGTAACAATAACAAGATAAACAATGTAAAGCATACAGGATCTGTAAAATGTATATAGGTTCGGAACTTTTGTGAAATAGTATAGTTACAAACAGAAATCGAACTGAATGGACATCAGGAATAGAGGAAGGACTAAGAACAAACAAGAGAGAACTATTGTAAAGTAGACTGTGTCTGTAAAATGTGTATAAGATGTATAAATTGAAGGTAAAAGTGTTTATTCGTTTACTCCAATTGGGGGATCGGCGGAAGGGTTTGCGGGGAATAATAATAAAGGTATATTATTTTAAAAAGTATGTCTATATAGGTATGTGTATGTATATTTGTGTATATGTATGAATGCGTGTATAGATATATATATTTAACCCAAAAATATGGGGGATTGGAAATGATGCAGACAATTACATTGAAAGCAACATTCTTTCCGCAATATTAAACTGATCCACCCTCTTAAAAAAAAAGATTTTAAAAAATGTAACAGATTACATTCAGAAAGTAACCTAACCCAACCCTGTCGACATGAGTGGCCAAATGATAAGGAGATGCCTAATTGATCAAAGGAGGCCTATCAACAACCCTCCTTTAGCCATTTGTTGTAACGATTTTCATGATCATCACCTGATGAGGCCTGAAGTAAGCTTTAGAGTGATGGTATTTTATTTGGCAGACCCCATCTGTAGATCAAAGGAGACTGGTGGCACCTTAATCGGGGAGGACGGGGTCGTGGTAATGGCTGGAGCGGAATGAGTGTAATAGTATCAGATACATCAAACACATGGTTTCCATGTCATTCCATTCACTCCGTTCCAGACATTATTATGAGCCATCCTCCCCTCAGCAGCCTCCACTGCTGTAAATGGTTTCATCTCTCTCTCTAACAATTCAATTCAAAGGGCTTTATTAGCATGGGAAACATATATTTACATTGCCTAAGCAAGTGAAATAAACAATCAACAATGAACAGTAAACATAATACTCACAAGCGTCATAGGAATAGACACATTTCAATGTCATATTATGGCTATGTACAGTGTTATAATGATGTGCAAATAGTTTAAGTACAAAAAGGCAAATAAATAAACATAAATATGGGATGTATTTACAAGGGTGTTTGTTCTTCACTGGTGCCTTTTTCTTGTGGCAATAAGTCACAAATCTTGCTGCTGTGATGGCACACTGGCATTTCACCCAGTAGATATTGGAGTTTATCAAAATTGGATTTGTTTTGGAATTCTTTGTGGGTATGTGTAATCTGAGGGAAATATGTGTCTCTAATATGGTCATACATTTGGCAGGAGGTTAGGAAGTGCAGCTCAGTTTCCACCTCATTTTGTGGGCAGTGAGCACATATCCTGTCTTCTCTTGAGAGCCAGGTGTGCCTACATAGGCCTCTCTCAATAGCAAGGCTATGCTCTCTGAGACTGTACATAGTCAAAGCTTTCCTTAATTTGGGGTCAGTCACAGTGGTCAGGTATTCTGCCACTGTGTACTCTCTGTTTAGGGCCAAATAGCATTCCAATTTGCTCTGCTTTTTGGTAAATTATTTCCAATGTGTGAAGTAATTATTTTGTTGTTTTCTCATTATTTGGTTGGGTCTAATTACAGTTGAAGTCGGATGTTTACATACACTTAGGTTGGAGTCATTAAAACTTGTTTTCAACCACTCCAGACATTTCTTGTTAACAAACTATAGTTTTGGCAAGTCGGTTAGGACATCTATTTTGTGCATTGACACAAGTAATTTTTCCAACAATTGTTTACAGACAGATTATTTCACTTAAAATTCACTGTATCACAATTCCAGTGGGTACATACACTAAGTTGACTGTGCCTTCAAACAGCTTGGAAAATTCCAGAAAAGGGTGTCATGGCTTTAGAATCTTCTGATAGGCTAATTGACACCATTTGAGTCAATTGGAGGTGTACCTATGGATGTATTTCAAGGCCTACCTTCAAACTCAACAGCAGTCATACCGCTCAGGAAGGAGATGCATTCTGTCTCCTAGAGATGAATGTACTGGTGTGAAAAGTGCATATCAATCCCAGAACAACTGATGCTGGAGAAAACAGGTACAACATTATCTATATACACAGTAAAACGAGTTCTATATCGACATAACCTGAAAGGCCACTCAGCAAGGAAGAAGCCACTGCTCCAAAACCACCATAAAAAGGCCAGACTACGGTTTACAACTGCACATGGGGACAAACATCATACTTTTTGGAGAAATGTCCTCTGGTCTGATGAAACAAAAATATAACTGTTTGGCAATAATGACTATCGTTATGTTTGGAGGGAAAAGGGGGAGGCTTGCAAGCCAAAGAACACCAACCCAACCATGAAGCACGGGGGTGGCAGCATCATGTTATGGGGGTGCTTTGCTGCAGGAGGGACTGGTGCACTTCACAAAATAGATGGCATCATGGGAAGGAAAATTATGTGGATATATTGAAACAACATCTCAAGACATCAGTCAGGTAGTTAAAGCTTGGTCGCGGGAAGTTAAAGCTTGGTCGTCCCCGAGCTGACAAGGTACAATTCTGTCGTTCTGCCCCTGAACAAGGCAGTTAACCCACTGTTCCTAGGCCGTCATTGAAAATTTGAATTAGTTCTTAACTGACTTGCCAAGTTAAATAAAGGTAAAATAAAAATGTAAAAATGGGTTTTCCAAATGGCCAATGACCCCAAGCATACTTGCAAAGTTGTGGCAAAATGGCTTAAGGACAACAAAGTCAAGGTATTGGAATGGCCATCACAAAGCCCTGACCTCAATCCCATAGAATATTTGTGGGCAGAACTGAAAAATTGTGTGTGAGCAAGGAGTCCTACAAACCTGACTCATTTACACCAGCTGTCAGGAGGAATGGGCCAAAATTCACCCAACTTATTGTCGGAAGCTTGTGGAAGGCTACCCGAAACGTTTGACCCAAGTTAAACTATTTCAAGGCAATGCTACCAAATACTAATTGAGTATTGCTGCGTGTACCAGTGTCGCTGCATGTACCAGTGATTTATTAGGTCTTCTACATCAACACCCTTCATCACTGGTACATCAAAGTACTGTTTGATTCAAAACTGCCATCGAATGATGAGGGGTTCGATCATATATCAACCAGGGCGGACTTTTCCAAAAATACAAAGATCATCTTTAGCATTAAGATCAATGTGTGTAGTGCTGACGATGATATTTATGTTTTGGGGAATACACACCAGGTCTCTACTGTGGCTTGAAACTCGTAGACACAATTTGTGAGGATCACATCATTGATTTGTCCTAGAGGGGAATTGTGTATTTTCAAACCTTGCCAAAGCTCAAAAAGGATATGAATATGTCCTGTGAACCACAGTGACAACGTGATATTGGGATACCGTATCCTGGCTTGTGTCGGTGGGAGTGGTGTCAGTGGAGTCAGGGGGTGGGCATTTAGCCATTTAAAGGACAGTGTAACTCTATGAGATACCATGGTGAAACCAAACCCTCCTCTCTCAGTGGTGGGTGGCTGTCTCATTGGACTCTGAGCACCGTCCGAAACACCAGCTTGACTGTGTGTGTGTGTGTGTGTGTGTGTGTGTGTGTGTGTGTGTGTGTGTGTGTGTGTGTGTGTGTGTGTGTGTGTGTGTGTGTGTGTGTGTGTGTGTGTGTGTGGTGTGTGTGGGTGTGTCTGTGTGTGTCTGTCTGTCTGTGCGTGTGTGTGTGTGTGTGTGTGTGTCTGTGTGTGTTTGTGTGTGAGTGCACGTGCGCGCCTGTGTGTGTTCTCTAGGCCCTGGGGTGTCATGTGCCACACCCACTGTAAACAACTTCTTTGAAGAGGAGCCCTCTAAAAACAGGACGTTATGACAGCATACCTTTTGTAGCAGCAGCCCACCCAGACGTGACCTTCAGAGGCTGCTACTGTCTCTGTGTGTGTGTGTGTGTGTGTGTGTGTGTGTGTGTGTGTGTGTGTGTGTGTGTGTGTGAGTGCGTGCGTGCGTGCGTGTGTGTGTGTGTGTGTGTGCGCTTGCAGTTAATGACATGGTAATATGACAACATTCTGAACATTAACTCATAAACACTCAGAACTCATTTCCTACCAGCCCTAAAGTTCTCTGTGTGACTGACTGCATCGTCAGTCCTAATGAGGGTCATATTACCCCACAGCTCAGGGACATGGTCGTGTAACAGCGTGTGTGTGTGTGTGTGTGTGTGTGTGTGTGTGTGTGTGTGTGTGTGTGTGTGTGTGTGTGTGTGTGTGTGTGTGTGTGTGTGTGTGTGTGTGTGTGTGTGTGTGTGTGTGTGTGTGTGTGTGTGTGTGTGTGATGATAATGATGAGCTCCCTGTCTGGTCCTACCTTGCTAACCCCTTTAGCCGGATAATCAGAACAATGGAACAGAACAGAAGATGTACGCTACCTGTTATTCTTCTCCCACTTGTTTTTTATTGATCAAGTCTATGTCAAGATGAAGATTTGAAGATGAAATGGCTTATTACAATACCCCAATAATCTATCTTGTCAGTTGAATAACAGGCCATGTTTCAAAAATGTTGTGAATCCATGATCAAAACAGGAACATCTAACCATTGTTACATACTATTATTGACACAAATACCCATTTTCCATCTGGGGATACAACCCTATTCTATACCACATTCCTGATACAAATATGTTGTTCATTTGCAGCTTCAACTTTACACCAATGAAGTCCCACCTGGCCGGCAGAGTTCCCAACCCCAACAGTGGTGGCCCTCGTCAGGCAGAGTCTCTAACAGTGGTGGCCCTGTTCTCATCAGGCCCTTGGTGAGCAGACAGACAGACAGACAGACAGACAGACAGACAGACAGACAGACAGACAGACAGACAGACAGACAGACAGACAGACAGACAGACAGACAGACAGACAGACAGACAGACAGACAGACAGACAGACAGACAGACAGACAGACAGACAGGTAGGCAGGCAGGCAGGCAGGCAGGCAGGCAGGCAGGCAGGCAGGCAGGCAGGCAGACCTCAGCTAAGATCACAGCATCAGAATATTTACCCAAGACGCTCTGGTGTTTGATCCTCCTGTGTCACTCCTCATCCTCGTCAGGGCTCTGATGGGGAAACACAGAGAGCAGAGGGACGCACCAGCCGGAGTGACAAGACAAGAGGACACTTAAAACGGCCCAGTGGCACCCGGTGCCTCGTCTGGCCGACGAAGCCGGCGGGTGAGAACAGCACTACAAGGACACAAACCCATAACCCCAAACCCCTATAGCCAAATAAAGTCTAAGAGACATACATATTTGGTTTGGGCAAGCCTGGCGGCTACTAACGATATGCGTGGTAGTGGCAGTTACTGAGGTGGTAGTGGCAGTTACTGTCCCCTTTTTGTCTCTCTCCTTGCTTTATTTTTCTGTCCTTGTGGTCCACTCCACTTTGCTACATTTTTGTTTCATGAAAATAGTGAAGTCATCCAATAGGTTGGTTTTCGGTGCCAAGACAATCGCCTCTCTGTACCAACACATACTGTAAATGGGTTCCATTTAACACAATGTTCTTGTTCTTTGTCAATATTGTGAAAGAGAGGCTCATGGGATAACCTCTTTACTTTTCCTGAAGACATTCATTCTGTCCACGGTATCCCATCAGAGTCAGTTACATATGTTGGATCTTAATTTGAGCTAGTTTGCTACAGCAGGGTATGAATCCTGTAGCAATAAGATACGTGAATTATTATGTGGATTATCAAGTAAAATCAAGTTTGACATTTCGAAATGGAAATTATAATTACAAGCCTTTAAACCTCCAAATTCACTACTGCATTGCAACTGGGTAATCAATGTAAGATTCTACATCTCTATGATAATCATGTAGTGTACTGTGGCTTGAGAAATTATTCACCCCCCTTGGCATTTTTCCTCTTTTGTTGTCCTACAACCTAGAATTAAAATGTATTTTTTGGGGAGGGTTGTATCATTTGATTTACACAACATGCCCATCACTTTGAAGATGCAAAATCGTTTTTATGGTGAAATAAACCAAAAATAAGACAAAAAACAGAAAACTTGACCGTGCGTAACTATTCACCCCCCAAAGTCAATACTTTGTAGAGCCACCTTTTGCAGCAATTACAGCTGCAAGTCTCTTGGGGTATGTCTCTATACACTTGGCAAATCTAGCCACTGGGATTTTTGCCCATTCTTCAAGGCAAAACTTCTCCAGCTCCTTCAAGTTGGATGGGTTCCACTGGTGTACAGCAATCTTTAAGTTATACCACAAATTCTCAATTGGATTGAGGTCTGGGCTTTGACTAGGCCATTCCAACCACTCGAGTGTTGCTTCAGCAGTATGCTTACGGTCATGGTCCTGCTGGAAGTGAGTCTCAAATCTCTGAAACAGGTTTCCCTCAAGAATTTCCCTTTATTTAGCGCCTTCCATCATTCCTTCAAATCTGACCAGTTTCCCAGTCCCTGCAGATGAAAAACATACCCACAGCATGATGCTGCCACCACCATGCTTCACTGTGGGGATGTTGTTCTCGGGGTGATGAGAAGTGTTGGGTTTGCGCCAGACTTGCCGTTTTCCTTGATGGCCAAAAACCTACATTTTAGTCTCATCTAACCAGAGTACCTTCTTCCATATGTTTGGGGAGTGTCCCACATGTCTTTTAGTGAACACCAAATATGTTTTCTTATTGTTTTCTTTAAGCAATGACTTTTTATCTGGCCCCTCTTCCGTAAAGCCCAGCTCTGTGGAGTGTACGGCTTCAAGTGGTCCTATGCACAGGTACTCCAATCTCCGCTGTGGAATTTGCAGCTCCTTCAAAGGTTACCTTTCGTCTCTTTGTTGCCTCTCTGATTAATGCCCTCCTTGCCTGGTCTGTGAGTTTTGGTGGGCGGCCCTCTCTTGGTAGGCTTGTTGTGGTAACATATTATTTCAATTTTGAAATGGCGCTCCGTGGGATGTTCAAAGTTTCTAATATTTTTTCATAACCCAACCCTGTACTTCTCCACAACTTTGACCCTGACCTGTTTGGAGAGCTCCTTGGTCTTCATGATGCCGCTTGCTTGGTGGTGCCCCTTGCTTAGTGATGTTGCAGACTCTGGGGGCCTTTCGGATAGGTGTATATATACTGAGATCATGTGACAGATCATGTGACACTTCGACACTTCCTTTCGGTTACTAGTCCAACGCTCTAACCACTAGGCTACCTGCCGTGCAAGGCACTGTAGGTAAAGTATTGACACAGAATTGTGAACATGTTACATCACTTGGCTACAATCTAACAGCACTGCAAGTGTGCTAATGTGCTGGTAATGAAGAAAGGAGAGTTGGTGAAGGAGGTATGTGGTGTTGATTATTCTCGATTGTAGCAATTAGCGTTGGTAGAAAACACCTCCTCCCTTGGCCTATGTAGAGGTATGTGTGGAGACAGCAGGGCTGTATACAGTATGTGTTGGTAGTTCAGTGAAGATTTTGAGGGCAACAACCTCAATGATCTGGTTTAAAAAGCAAGCAGTTGGTGTGTGTGTCTTCCACATTAGGATGATCATTTGGTTATGCATACCACATGTTGTAGTTTGTTATGCATGTCACATGTTGTAGTTTGTTATGCATGTCACATGTTGTAGTTTGTTATGCATGTCACATGTTGTAGTTTGTTATGCATGTCACATGTTGTAGTTTGTTATGCATGTCACATGTTGTAGTTTGTTATGCATGTCACATGTTGTAGTTTGTTATGCATGTCACATGTTGTAGTTTGTTATGCATGTCACATGTTGTAGTTTGTTATGCATGTCACATGTTGTAGTTTCGTTACGCACTTCACATGTTGTAGTTTGTTATGCATGTCACATGTTGTAGTTTGTTATGCATGTCACATATTGTAGTGAAGCATGTGAGAGTGTTTATTACCTTTAATTTAAAATATATGTATATATATTCTGTCATGGAAACCTAAACTACATCTTCTTTAGCAATGCATTTCTGCAGTTCCTTCTTTAGCCTTTTCTTACCCTCTTTTCTCTCAGTTACTACCCAGAGTTCCTAAAAGTAATATCAAGCATGGCTGTGACGAAAGCAGTGGAATGCACTTGCTGTCGACAGTGAAGAGCCTTACCTTGGAGTAACAGTGGAATTGTAGCACCCTGGCTATAAACACGGGGTGCCAGGGGCCCCTGTAACTCCCAAGGATTGGGTTACCTGGATGACCAGGACAAATTATACATCCTGTCTGTCTCTCCGGGTGTGAGGACTGAGTAGAGGCACCCCATAATAAACACTGACTGGATAGAATTGTTCGCAACCAAAGAAAGTAACGTTATGTTGACTTAACACAGAGGCACAAACATGTTGTGAATCTTTCACAGTAACATTTTAAGTGATATGGCAATACAGTTGGTAATGACAAAGAGACTTCTCATGAGAGCATTACATGGTGCTGAGAAATGCCATCTCACTATAATCACGGGGCATATGTAGCACAAACATGTTTTTATACAATGATCATATACCCCAGAAAAGCCACTGTTTGTAGTTCTGGATATTCTCAATCGTTCAGTACACTTTTCTACTGTTATTGAAAAGAATGGAAATATGAGAAGAGTTGAGATCATCATTCTTCCTCAGAAAAATATCACATCCTTGAGGTCTTTCCTCCTGGCAAACCCAACAAAAGTGAAGCAACTCCCCCCCCCCCCCTCTCTCTCTCTCTCTCTCTCTCTCTCTCTCTCTCTCTCTCTCTCTCTCTCTCTCTCTCTCTCTCTCTCTCTCTTTCTCTCTGTGTTTTCAGGCTGCCATTAGTGCAGTCTTTCGCATGCATGCTCATGTCCCTATCAGCACCTGCCAAAGCTGCCAAATCTCTCTCAGCCCGCAGCAGTCAAACAACAGTCTTTAAGTAGCAGTAGCCTGAAACCCTCCACACACATACATGTAGACATTGGACTTTAAAAGCACCGGTGGTACTCGGAGAGGGGAAATATGATCCATTGTTTTTTCAAAGCAAAATTATGTAAGAAAAAGAGAATAAAAATGATGTGATTAGGCCCCAGTGTTCTCTGACTGGGAACATTCAACAGTAGACGGGGAAGAGGTGTGTGTGTGTGTGTGTGTGTGTGTGTGTGTGTGTGTGTGTGTGTGTGTGTGTGTGTGTGTGTGTGTGTGTGTGTGTGTGTGTGTGTGTGTGTGTGTGTGTGTGTGTGTGTGTGTGTGTGTGTGTGTGTGTGTGTGTGTGTGTGTGTGTGTGTGTGTGTGTGTGTGTCTGTGTAAGAACATATCCCTGTTTGGTCCTAAGTAGTAGAGGAGGAAGTGAGGGCCCTTGGCTGACCCATGGCTCCCCATGACAGCCCCATTTGGGCCGTGTCACGAAAGGCCTCAACAGACTTTATCACACACAGGGACTTCCCAGAGCCCCAGTGATTCCCAATACCTAGAGCTAGACTGGACTCAGTGTCATCTTTTACTATCCCTCCACTAAAGCCTCCACCTGCATTACCCCCCCACACACACACACACACATAATTGAAAGGGATCAAATATCCCCACATAGAAGTATGAGCCTTCTCTGGTTTGCAGTGGTCATTTGATGCTTGTCAGGTGTGGCTGTGGAGTTGTATAGTGAGCCAGCAGGTCAGGGTTAATGTATATTTTCTTGTGTTTCACCCTGTAATCGGCCATGCCAGTGGGCCGCTTCAGAAAACCAACAGGCTGAGCTTTTTCCTTCTCCAGGCGGATTTAGTGATGTGAAACATAAAAATGTTGACCCTAAGTACCGGAGGCGCCGTCCTGCCCCACTCCACACTTAGCATGGGCACACTGCCAGGGCAGCCAGGTGGGTGGGTATGGGGGGTCTCTGTTGGTACCAACCTTGGAACACAGGGATCCTGCCCACTGAGAGAGAGAGAGAGAGAGAGAGAGAGAGAGAGAGAGAGAGAGAGAGAGAGAGAGAGAGAGAGAGAGAGAGAGAGAGAGAGAGGCGGTCTGGAGTCCTCATGATGAAAGACACAGAGGAGCTGTGACTGTAGGAACCCTAACCACCTTCCTAACCACCTCCCCCCACTGTCCTAAACTTCCCCTCCCAAGGGGGGACATCAACCATTATCTTCCTCATCATCATCTTCCTCATCCTCATCATCTTCCTCATTATTATTATCATCTTTCTCATATCATCATCTTCCTTATCAACATCATTATCTTCCTCATCATCCACCTCATCATAATCATCTTCCTCATCAACATAATCATCTTCTTCATCATCATCTTCCTCATGATCATCTTCCTCATCAAATTAAATCAAAATTAAATCAAATGTTATTTGTCACATGCGCCGAATACAACAGGTGTAGTAGACCTTACAGTGAAATGCTTACTCACAAGCCCTTAACTAAAAAATTAATAACTAAGAAATAAAATAAACAAATAATTAAAGAGCAGCAGTAAAATAACAATAGCGAGGATATATACAGGGGTATCGGTACAGAGTCAATGTGCTGGGGTACCAGTTAGTTGAGGTAATTGAGGTAATATGTACTGTACATGTACAGTTGAAGGCGGAAGTTTACATACATAAAACTTGTTTTTCAACCACTCCACATATTTCTTGTTAACAAACTATAGTTTTGGCAAGTCGGTTTGTGCATGACACAAGTAATTTTTCCAACAATTTTTTGCAGACAGATTATTTCACTTATAATTCACTGTATCGCAATTCCAGTGGTTCAGAAGTTTACATACACTAAGTTGACTGTGCTTTTAAACAGCTTGGAAAATTCCAGAAAATGATGTCATTGCTTTCGAAGCTTCTGATAGGCTAATTGACATCATTTGCACAGTAAAACGAGTCCTATATCTACTTTGTGCATGACACAAGTAATTTTTCCAACATTTGTTTACAGACAGATTATTTAACTTATAATGCACTGTGTCAATGCACTGTGTCAACATAACCTGAAACACCAGCATCATGTTGTGAGGGTGCTTTGCTGCAGGAGGGACTGATGCACTTCACAAAATAGATGGCATATTGAGGAAGGAAAATGATGTGGATATATTGAAGCAACATCTCAAGACATCAGTCAGGAAGCTGAAGCTTGGTCACAAATGGGTCTTCCAAATGGACAATGACCCCAAGCATACTTTCAACGTTGTGGCAAAATGGCATAAGGAAAACAAACTCAAGGTATTGGAGTGGCCATCACAAAGCCCTGACACCAATCCTATAGAACATTTATGTGCAGAACTGAAAAAGTGTAATTGAGCAAGGAGGCCTACAAACCTCACTGTTACACCAGCTCTGTCAGGAGGATTAGGCCAAAATTCACCCAACTTAGTGTGGGCTACCTGAAACGTTTGACCCAAGTTAACAAATTTCATGGCAATGCTACCAAATAGTATTTGAATGTATGTAAACTTCTGACCCACTAGGAATGTGATGAAATAAATAAAAGCTGAAATAAATCATATTCTCTACTATGAATTTTTCATATGATTAAATGACAGGAATTGTGAAAAACTGAGTTTAAATGTATTTGGCTAAGGTGTATGTAAACTTCCGACATCAACTGTAGGTAGAATTATTAGTGACTATGTATAGATAATAGAGAGTAGCAGGGTAAAAGAGGGGGGCAGCCATTTGATTAGATTA
This sequence comes from Oncorhynchus keta, assembly GCF_023373465.1. Lineage (NCBI taxonomy): Eukaryota > Metazoa > Chordata > Actinopteri > Salmoniformes > Salmonidae > Oncorhynchus > Oncorhynchus keta. Next base: position 34,080,051 of record NC_068446.1, on the reverse strand, counting down.
AGCTGTTTATAAGCCTACTGGACCTAGATTTGGCGCTTGCCATGTGGTAGCAAAGAGAACAGTCTATGAAAGGTTTAACCTTTTGAGGATCTGAGGACTCATGCCAAATATTTTCAGTCTCCTGAGAAGGAATAGGTTTGGTTGTGGCCTCTTTACGACTGTCTTGGTGTGCTTGGACCATGTTCGTTTGTTGGTGATGTGGATGTCAAGGAACTTGAAGCTCTCAGCCTGCTCCACTACGGCCCCGTCGATGAGAATTGGTGTGTGCTCAGTCCTCCTTTTCCTGTAGTCCACAATCATCTTGTTTATCTTGATCATGTTGAGGGAGAGGTTGTTGTCCTGGCACCACACTGTCAGTTCTCTGACCTCCTCCTTATAGGCAGTTTCATCGCTGTCAGTGATCAGGCCTACTACCACTGTTGTGTCATTGGCAAACTTAATGATGGTGTTGGAGTCCTGCCTGGCTGTGAAGTCATGAATGAACAGGGAGTACAGTAGGGGACTGAGCACGCACCCCTGAGGGGCCCCCGTGATGAAAATTAGCGTGGTGGATGTGTTGTTGCCTACCCTTACCACCTGGGGCGGCCATAAGGAAGTCCAGGATTCAGTTGCAGAGGGAGGTGTTTAGTCCCAGGGTCCTTAGCTTAGTCATGAGCTTTGCGGCACTATGGAGCTGTAGTCAATGAATAGCATTCTCACATACAGTAGGTGTTCCTTTTGTCCAGGTAGGAAAGGGCAGTGTGGAATACAATAGAGATTGCATCATCTGTGGATCTGTTGAGGCAGTACGCAAACTTAAGTAGGTTTAGGGATTCTGGGATAATGCTGTTGATGTGAGCCATGATCAGCCTTTCAAAGCACTTCATGGCTACATACGTGAGTGCTACAGGTCGGTAGTCATTTAGGCAGGTTACCTTAGGGTTCTTGGGCACAGGGACTATGGTGGTCTGCTTGAAACATGTTGGTATTACAGACTCAGACAGGGACAGGTTGAAAATGTCAGTGAAGACACTTGCCAGTTGGTCAGTGCATGCTCGGAGTACACGTCCTGGTAATCTGTCTGGCCCTGCGACCTTGTGAATGTTGGCCTGTTTAAAACCTCTCTAGGGTATGTGGGACGCAAGTGTCCCACCTGGCCAACATCCAGTGAGATTGCAGAGCGCCAAATTCAAATACAGAAATACTCATTATAAAGATTCAGAAAACAAATCATATTTTACATAGGTTTAAATATTTACTTCTTGTGAATCCTACCACTTTTAAAATGCTTTACGGCGAAAGCATACCTTATGATTATTTGAGAACATAGCCCAGCAGACAAATCATTATAAACAGTAACCAGCCAAGTAGAAGAGTTACACAAGTCAGAAATAGAGCTAAAATGAATCCCTCACCTTTGATGATCTTCATATGGTGGCACTCAGAAGACATTCATTTACTCAATAAATGTTCCTTTTGTTTGATAAAGTCTCTTTATATCCAAAAACCTCTGTTCACACGTTTTTTTAGCCTAAATGATCTATAATATTTCAGCCGGACAATAACGTCGTCAATATAAAAGGTAAACAAGAAAGGCACTCTCGGGATTGCGCATTGTGACACGGTAGGGTCCACTCATTCAAACTGGTCTTACTCCCTCATTTATCAGAATACAAGCCTGAAACAATTTCTAAAGACTGTTGACATCTAGTGGAAGGCATAGGAACTGCAATTTGAGAACTAAGTCCATGGATACTGTAATGGCATTGAATAGAAAATGACAAAACAAATAAAAACTACATACTGAATGGATTTCGCATGCCAAATCAGTTCTGTTATACTCACAAACAGTAGGTCTCTCTCATCATCACCCAGTGCCTGGGCTTACCTCCGCTGTACCCGCACCCCACCATACCCCTGTCTGCGCATTATGCCCTGAATATATTCTACCATGCCCAGAAACCTGCTCCTCTTATCCTCTGCCCCCAACGCTCTAGGCGACCAGTTTTGATAGCCTTTAGCCGCACCCTCATACTACTCCTTCTCTGTTCCGCGGGTGATGTGGAGGTAAACCCAGGCCCGGCATGCCCCCAGGTACCCTCATTTGTTGACTTCTGTGATCGAAAAAGCCTTGGTTTTATGCATGTCAACATCAGAAGCCTCCTCCCTAAGTTTGTTTTACTCACTGCTTTAGCACACTCTGCTAACCCTGATGTCCTTGCCGTGTCTGAATCCTGGCTCAGGAAGGCCACCAAAAATTCAGAGATTTCCATACCCAACTATAACATCTTCCGTCAAGATAGAACTGCCAAAGGGGCGGAGTCGCAGTCTACTGCAGAGATAGCCTGCAAAGTAATGTCATACTTTCCAGGTCCATACCCAAACAGTTTGAACTACTAATTTTGAAAATTACTCTCTCCAGAAACAAGTCTATCACTGTTGCCGCCTGCTACCGACCCCCGTCAGCTCCCAGCTGCGCCCTGGACACCATTTGTGAATTGATCGCCCCCATCTAGCTTCAGAGTTTGTTCTGTTAGGTGACCTAAACTGGGATATGCTTAACACCCCGGCAGTCCTACAATCTAAGCTAGATGCCCTCAATCTCACTCAAATCATCAAGGAACCCACCAGGTACAACCCTAACTCTGTAAACAAGGGCACCCTCATAGACGTCATCCTGACCAACTGGCCCTCCAAATATACCTCCGCTGTCTTCAACCAGGATCTCAGCGATCACTGCCTCATCGCCTGTATCCGCCACGGAGCCGCAGTCAAACGACCACCCCTCATCACTGTCAAACGCTCCCTAAAACACTTCTGTGAGCAGGCCTTTCTAATCGACCTGGCCCGTGTATCCTGGAAGGACATTGACCTCATCCCGTCAGTTGAGGATGCCTGGTCATTCTTTAAAAGTAACTTCCTCACCATTTTAGATAAGCATGCTCCGTTCAAAAAATGCAGAACCAAGAACAGATACAGCCCTTGGTTCACTCCAGACCTGACTGCCCTCGACCAGCACAAAAACATCCTGTGGCGGACTGCAATAGCATCGAATAGCCCCCGTGATATGCAACTGTTCAGGGAAGTCAGGAACCAATACACGCAGTCAGTCAGGAAAGCTAAGGCCAGCTTCTTCAGGCAGAAGTTTGCATCCTGTAGCTCCAACTCCAAAAAGTTCTGGGACACTGTGAAGTCCATGGAGAACAAGAGCACCTCCTCCCAGCTGCCCACTGCACTGAGGCTAGGAAACACGGTCTCCACCGATAAATCCATGATTATCGAAAACTTCAATAAGCACTTCTCAACGGCTGGCCATGCCTTCCGCCTGGCTACTCCAACCTCGGCCAACAGCTCCGCCCCCGTAGTTCCTCACCCAAGCCTCTCCAGGTTCTCCTTTACCCAGATCCAGATAGCAGATGTTCTGAAAGAGCTGCAAAACCTGGACCCGTACAAATCAGCTGGGCTTGACAATCTGGACCCGCTATTTCTGAAACTATCTGCCACCATTGTCGCAACCCCTATTACCAGCCTGTTCAACCTCTCTTTCATATCGTCTGAGATCCCCAAGGATTGAAAGCTGCCGCAGTCATCCCCCTCTTCAAAGGGGGAGACACCCTGGACCCAAACTGCTATAGACCTATATCCATCCTGCCCTGCCTATCTAAGGTCTTCGAAAGCCAAGTCAACAAACAGGTCACTGACCATCTCGAATCCCACCGTACCTTCTCCGCTGTGCAATCTGGTTTCCGAGCCGGTCACGGGTGCACCTCAGCCACACTCAAGGTACTAAATGATATCATAACCGCCATCGATAAAAGACAGTACTGTGCAGCCGTCTTCATCGACCTCGCCAAGGCTTTCGACTCTGTCAATCACCAAATTCTTATCGGCAGACTCAACAGCCTCGGTTTTTCGGATGACTGCCTTGCCTGGTTCACCAATTACTTTGCAGACAGAGTTCAGTGTGTCAAATCAGAGGGCATGCTGTCCGGTCCTCTGGCAGTCTCTATGGGGGTGCCACAGGGTTCAATTCTCGGGCCGACTCTTTTCTCTGTATATATCAATGATGTTGCTCTTGCTGCGGGCGATTCCCTGATCCACCTCTACGCAGACGACACCATTCTATATACTTTCGGCCCGTCATTGGACACTGTGCTATCCAACCTCCAAACGAGCTTCAATGCCATACAGCACTCCTTCCGTGGCCTCCAACTGCTCTTAAACGCGAGTAAAACCAAATGCATGCTTTTCAACCGATCGCTGCCTGCACCCGCATGCCCGACTAGCATCACCACCCTGGATGGTTCCAACCTTGAATATGTGGACATCTATAAGTACCTAGGTGTCTGGCTAGACTGCAAACTCTCCTTCCAGACTCACATCAAACATCTCCAATCAAAAATCAAATCCAGAGTCGGCTTTCTATTCCGCAACAAAGCCTCCTTCACTCACGCTGCCAAGCTTACCTAGTAAAACTGACTATCCTACCGATCCTCGACTTCGGCGATGTCATCTACAAAATGGCTTCCAACACTCTACTCAGCAAACTGGATGCAGTCTACCACAGTGCCATCCGTTTTGTCACTAAAGCACCTTATACCACCCACCACTGCGACTTGTATGCTCTAGTCGGCTGGCCCTCACTACATATTCGTCGCCAGACCCACTGGCTCCAGGTCATCTACAAGTCCATGCTAGGTAAAGCTCCGCCTTATCTCAGTTCACTGGTCACGATGGCAACACCCATCCGTAGCACGCGCTCCAGCAGGTGTATCTCACTGATCATCCCTAAAGCCAACACCTCATTTGGCCGCCTTTCGTTCCAGTACTCTGCTGCCTGTGACTGGAACGAATTGCAAAAATCGCTGAAGTTGGAGACTTTTATCTCCCTCTCCAACTTCAAACATCAGCTATCCGAGCAGCTAACCGATCGCTGCAGCTGTACATAGTCTATAGGTAAATAGCTCACCCTTTTTCACCTACCTCATTCCCATACTGTTTTTATACTGTTTTTATTTATTTACTTTTCTGCTCTTTTGCACACCAATATCTCTACCTGTACATGCCCATCTGATCATTTATCACTCCAGTGTTAATCTGCAAAATTGTATTATTCGCCTACCTCCTCATGCCTTTTGCACACATTGTATATAGACTGCCCATTTTTTTCTACTGTGTTATTGACTTGCTAATTGTTTACTCCATGTGTAACTCTGTGTTGTCTGTTCACACTGCTATGCTTTATCTTGGCCAGGTCGCAGTTGCAAATGAGAACTTGTTCTCAACTAGCCTACCTGGTTAAATAAAGGTGAAATAAATAAAATAAAAAAATAAAAACACTATTTTAACAGTTTTGGAAACGTTAGAGTGTTTTCTATCCAAATCCACCAGTTATATGCATATCATATATTCTGGGCCTGAGTAGCAGGCGGTTTAATTTGGGCATGCTTTTCATCCAAAATTCTGAATGCTGCCCCCTACCCTAGAGAAGTTAAAGGTCTTATGCATGAATACGATGACTCACTGTTAGTTGTTGGCATTTCCTGCCGAAGTTTGCCCACTTTGCCAATGAAGTAATCATTAAAATAATTGGCAACATCAAATGGTTTTGTGATGAATAAGCCATCTGATTCGATTAAAAATGCAGTTGAATTTGTCTTTCTGCCCATAATTTAATTGAACTTCTTCGAGATAGGGGGCGCTCTTTTAATTTTTGGATAAAAAACGTTCCCGTTTGAAACAAGATATTTTGTCAAGAAAAGATGCTCGACTATGCATGTAATTGACAGCTTTGGAAAGAAAAAACTCTGACGTTTCCAAAGCTGCAAAGATATTATCTGTGAGTGCTTCAGAACTAATGCTACAGGCGAAACCAAGATGAAATTTCATACAGGAAATGGTCCAGATTTTGAATGCCCTGTCTTCCAATGTCTCCTTATATGGCTGTGAATGCGCCAGGAATGAGCCTGCACTTTCTGTCGTTTCCCCAAGGTGTCTGCAGCATTGTGACGTATTTGTAGGTATATCATTGGAAGATTGACCATAAGAGACTACATTTACCAGGTGTCCGCCCGGTGTCCTCCGTCAAAATTATTGTGTAATCTCCAGCTCCATGCGCGTTCCATTTTCTTCAGAGGAGAAAGTCAACTGCCACGAATGATTTATCATCGATAGATATGTGAAAAACACCTGGAGGATTGATTCTAAACAACGTTTGACATGTTTCTGTCGACATTATGGAGTTAATTTGGAAAAAAGTTTGCGTTGTAAAAACTTAATTTTCGAGTTTTTTCTTACCCAAACGTGATGAACAAAACGGAGCGATTTGTCCTACACAAATAATATTTTTGGAAAAACTGAACATTTGCTATCTAACTGAGAGTCTCCTCATTGAATACATCTGAAGTTCTTTAAAGGTAAATGATTTTATTTGAATGCTTTTCTTGTTTTTGTGAAAATGTTGCATGCTGAATGCTAGGCTTAATGGTATGCTAGCTATCAATACTCTTACACAAATGCTTGTTTAGCTATGGTTCAAAAGCATATTTAGAAAATCGGAGATGACAGTGTTGTTAACAAAAGGCTAAGCTTGAGAGCTAATATATTTATTTCATTTAATTTGCGATTTTCATGAATAGTTAACATCGCGTTATGGTAATGAGCTTGAGGCTATAAATAGGATCCCGGATACGGGATTGCTCGTCGCAACAGGTTAAAGTACTCTAAAGTTTTTTCCATCAGTCTTTATATAATTGATCTTAGCTTCATAATATAGTTTCTTCTTCTTTTTTTGAGTTTAATCACATAATTTCTCAATTTGCAGTAAGTCAGCCAGTCGGATGTGCAGCCAGACGTATTAGCCATTAGCCATATCTTTCAACCATACAGTTTTTCAATTCCTCATCAATCCATGGAGCCTTAACAGTTTTAACAGTCAGTTTCTTAATAGCTGCATGTTTATCAATTATTGAAGAAGCAATTTCATAAATTCATCAAGTGCAGTGTCTGTATGCTCCTCATTAATCACATCAGACCAACAAATATTTTTAATATCATCCACATAAGAGTCACAGCAAAATATTTTGTATGATCTTTTATATGCTATTTTAGGCTCGGCTGTTGGAACTTTGGCTTCCTGAATATAGCCACTATATTGGGATCACTGCATCCAATGGGTTAAGGTAACAGCTTTAGAACAAAGTTCTACGGTACTAGTAAAAATGTGATCGATACATGTGGATGATCTTGTTCCTTGTTCCTCTTGGTGTCTGGGAGATACCAATGGGAGCTGTGAGGCGTTGACAGTGGAAGTAGTCCTCAGAGGGCCCTGTCCAACGTGTCCATGCCAAATCCCTTCGGCTACGCTGCTTTCACATGCTCCATTAACATGTGTGATCATCACCACACTCCACTGTGGAGGCACCACCCAACTATGATGGGGTCTTTCTGGGTATTGTTGAAGAAGTTATGGTATCACTGACTCACTTAATCATCCCCATTGCATAGAGCAGCAAACTCTCCACTTCTGTTAGTCTCCGTCTTCTCCACTATGAATGGTTGTGTTATGGTATGCATTGTGTTAACTTGTGAATGTCCAGTGTTATTCTGATACATTGCACACACAGACATTTCCATGTAGACGATGGTGGTAAAAGTACAGCCAAAGTTCAACAGTGTCAACAGTGGATTGGCTGGAGGTATGGAAAGATAGATGGCAAAGTACTGTACTACAAACACACACATTTCAAAGATACCCATGTAAACAGGTGGATGTTGGAAAACAATGGGTACTCGTATTTAAACCCCACAATGGATTTTGCAGGTCTGGATAGCCTTGTCATGCTTGGTAAACACTGTTTGTCCATCCAGTGGGTATCATGTTTAATATCGACCTGCAGAAGTGCACGTTCATAGCACCTAGGGGGCTTAGTAAGCCAGCCTTCAGACCAGGCCAGAGGGAACCTGAGTGACTGTGAATAATTGCCTCACACCCAGGCATGTTTAGTCTGGGTGGCAGGCTAGGCTAGGCAGGGTCGTAAATATGGCTGCTTGAAGAGGTTTGGCTTTACAATTCTGTGGCCACGTAGTGTAATGTTGGTACCAGTAATTTCCGACTGTTGGGATAATCTTGATTAGGTCACGTTAAATAGCATAAAAAAAGTTAAACATCTGAGTATTCTTTTTTGCTTGCAATATGTTTTTTTTAGCAACACGTATATTACATTTGTAAGGTTTTCTTGAAGGAATTCTATTATTTTGTACTGAATAATTACCTCGACACCGGTGTGTCACGCCTTGGTCATTGTATTTTGTGTTTTTGGTATATGTTTGGGTAGGCCAGGGTGTGACATGGGTTTATATGTTGTGTTTCGTATTGGGGTTTGTATTAATTGGGATTGTGTATGATTAGGGGTGTGTCTAGTTAGGCTTGGCTGCCTAAGGCGATTCTCAATTGGAGTCAGGTGATTCTTGTTGTCTCGGATTGGGAACCGTATTTAGGTAGCCTGAGTGCGCTGTATTTTGTGGGTGTTTGTTCCTGTCTCTGTGTAGTGTTCACCAGATAGGCTGTAATAGGTTTCACGTTCCGTTTGTTGTTTTCGTATTTCAGTTATTTCATGTACCGTTTACTTTCATTAAAGTCATGAGTAACCTACACGCTGCATTTCGGTCTGACTCTCTTCTTACAACAGATGAACGTCGTTACACGGTGGCCCTGAACATTGACTGGTACCCCCTGTATATAGCACCGCTATTGTTACTTACTGCTGCTCTTTAATAATTTGTTATTCTTATAGCTTACTTTTTGGGGGGTATTTTCCTAAAACTTGGTTAATGGCTTGTAAAGTAAGCATTTCACTGTAAGGTTGTATTCGGCGCATGTGACAAATACAAATTTATTTGATTTTGATTTTGTTTGTGGTTTGATGTGTGAATCGAGTCAAATGTATTAAGTATTTTTCTAAAAGATTATCATGCCTCTCTGTTGTTTATTTTCTTATGTTTCATTGCATCTCAGTCAAAACTGCTTCTAAACCAACACTCTAAGAGCCCCTTTCTCATCTTATTTTCCCATGAAATCAAACAGAAAGGTTTGACTGAATTTATTTTCTTTTTTTCTTAAGTCGACCCGACACGCATGCGTCCCATCTAGCCATCTGGAAATGCAAATGCGCTACGCTAAATGCTAATAGCACTCGTTAAAACTCAAACATTCATTAAAACACACATGCAGGGTACTGAATTAAAGCTACACTCGTTGTGAATCCAGCCTACAAGTCAGATTTTTAAAATGCTTTTCGGCGAAAGCATGAGAAGCTATTATCTGATAGCATGCAACACCCCGAAATACCTGAAGGGGACGTAAACAAAATAATTAGCATAGCCGGCGCTACACAAAACGCAGAAATAAAATATAAAACATTCATTACCTTTGATGATCTTCTTTGTTGGCACTCCTAGATGTCCCATAAACATCACTATTGGGTATTTTTTTCGATTAAATCGGTCCATATATACCCTAAATATCGATCTATGAAGAGTGTGTGATCCAGGAAAAAACACCGTTTTAAAACGCAACGTCATTTTTTAAAATTAAAAAAGTCGACGAGAAACTTTCACAAAACAGGTATTAGTAAACGTTAATAATCTATCAAATTGATCACGGGGCGATGTGTATTCAATAGCTCCACGTCTTGAAATCATGTTCGAAAATTTCTCATCCAAAACATCCTGTCGGAGACTGGAAGGAATGGGCTCTCTCTCACTTGTTTGACCAAGAAACAAAGCCCAGGCAATTGACAAGACTGGTGACATCGTGTGGAAGCTGTAGGACTTGCAATCTCAGCCCCATGTAATTTGCTTTCCAATAGACAATACATGCAAGTGGCGCATTGATATATTTTCCAGATTTTGGTGATCAGTTTTTCTTGCGCTTTTCGATGAAACACACGTTATGTTATAGTCACAGCCGTGATTTAACCAGTTTTAGAAACGTCAGAGTGTTTTCTATCCACTCATACTAATCATATGCATATACTATATTCCTGGCATGAGTAACAGGACGCTGAAATGTTGCACGATTTTTAACAGAATGTTGGAAAAAGTAGGGGGTAGACTTAACAGGTTTCTTATTAACTAGGCAAGGCATTTTGGGGATTTTGTTGCCTTACAACCTGGAATTAAAATATATTTTTTTGGGGGGTTGTATCATTTGATTTAAACAACATGCCTACCACTTTGAAGATGCAAAATATTTTTTATTGTGAAAAAAACAAGAAATAAGACAAAAAAACGGAAAACTTGAGCATACATAACTATTCACCCCCGCCCCCCCACCCAAAGTCAATACTTTGTAGAGCCACCTTTTGCAGCAATTACAGCTGCAGGTCTCTTGGGGTATGTCTCTATAAGCTTAGCACATCGAGCCCATTCTTCAAGGCAAAACTGCTCCAGCTCCTTCAAGTTGGATGGGTTCCGCTGGTGTACAGCAATCATTAAGTCATACCACATATTCTCAATTGGATTGTGGTCTGGGCTTTGACTAGGCCATTCCAAGACATGTAAATGTTTCCCCTCAAACCACTCGAGTGTTGCTTTAGCAGTATGCTTACGGTCATTGTCCTGCTGGAAGGTGAACCTCCGTTCCAGTCTCAAGTCTCTTGAAGATTGAAACTGGTTTCCCTCAAAAATTTGCTGTATTTAGTGCCATCCATCATTCCTTCAATTATGACCAGTTTCCCAGTCCCTGCTGATGAAAAACATACCCACAGCATGATGCGTTTTGGTGGGGGGCCCTCTCTTGGCAGGTTTGTTGTAGTGCCATATTCTTTCCATTTTTTAATAATGCTTTTAATGGTGCTTTTTTAATAACCCAACCCTGATCTGTACTTCTCCACAACTTTGTCCCTGACCTGTTTGGAGTGCTCCTTGGTCTTCATAGTGTCACGACTTCTGCTGAAGTCGATGCCTCTCCTTGTTCGGGCGGTGTTCGGCGGTCGATGTCGCAGGTCTTCTAGCCATCGCCAATATATTTTTTCATTTCCCATTTGTTTTGTCTCGTTTTTCCACACACCTGGTTCTCATTTCCCTCATTATGTGTTGTGTATTTAACCCTCTGTTTCCCTCATGTCTTGGTGTGGTATTGTTTATCTGTTTCATGTAAGCGCACGTATGTCTGGCTGCTCTGGGTTGTGTCAACCCTGTATTGTATTTCGTGTTCGTTGAGCCGTTTTTGGTTCGCCAAATAAAAGACTCCGTGTTACTACCAAACTATCTGCTCACCTGTGCCTGACTTCCTACAGTCCTTCACACATACGTTGACACATAGTGCCACTTGCTTGGTGGTGCCCCTTGCTTATTGGTGTTGCAGACTCTGGGGCCTTTCAGAACAGGTGTATATATACTGAGATTGCACACAGGTGGACTTTATTTAACTAATCATGTGACTTCTGAAGGTAATTGGTTGCATCAGATCTTATTTAGGTGCTTCAAAGCAAAGGGCGGTGAACACATATGCACGCACAACTTTTCCGTTTTGAATTTTTTGAAACAAGTAATTTTTTTCATTTCACTTCACCAATTTGGACTATTTTGTGTATGTTCATTACATGAAATTAAAATAAAAATCCATTTCAATTACAGCTTGTAATTCAGCAAAATAGGACAAAAGCCAAGTGGGTGAATACTTTTGCAAGGTACTGTATAGAAACATCCCATCCAGGCCACCTCCAGATGGTAGCATGGAGGCTCGTTTAAGCTATCTGTAGCTTCTTCCCCATGACAACAGTAGGGAAGGGACAGAGGAGCGGAGCAGGTATGTACTGACATGCTGATCTCGATCGTACTGACTGTCCCACCCTGGCCATTCACACCAAGAGGTAGTGGGTTAGGGGAGGGGAGGGGGCAGGGGGTAGGGGAGGGGGTAGTGGGTTAGGGGTTAGGGGTTAGTGGTGGGGGTAGTGGGTTAGGGGAGGGCGTTTAGGGGTGGTATAGTAGTGGATATGGTTTCCAGATGAGATTGGGGTTACCCCCCTCTCTTTCTCTTTCTCTTTCTCTTTCTCTTTCTCTTTCTCTTTCTCTTTCTCTCTCTCTCGCCATAGCTTTTTAACGTGTGTTTTACACTGTTGTAATAGAAATGTTTATTTCAGGTTTTTTTCATATTTCAAATTAGTTTAGATTTTTCTTTGGATGGATTCTCACAATGCCCCACTGTCCATTACAGCTAATCGTTTCACCCTTGACCTGCTGACAGTGTTCTTTGTCCTAGTTAGCCCGGTAGCACAGTGACCTTCCTGGATAGGCCTTTCCAAGGCCAGGGGAGAGAGACAAGACAGGTGTCCGCCCTGCTGATGGCCCATCTGGGAAGCTCATACTGCATGAGCAGTGATGGTATACCGTAGTGGAATGGAGGGATGCCAACCCACAGAAGACCTTTTATTAAAGGGATAGTTCACTCTCAAATAACAAAATTACACTGAACAAAAATATGAACACAACGTGCAACAATTTCAAAGATTTCACTGAGTAACAGATCATATAAGGAAATCAGTAAATTGAAATCAATTAATTTGGCTCTGATCTATGGATTTCACAAGACTGAGAATACAGATACGCATCTGTTGGTCAAGGATAAAATAAAAGTTAGGGGCATGGATCAGAAAACCAGTCCGTATCTGGTGTGACAACCATTTGCATCATGCAGTTTGTTGCAGGCTGTTGATTGTGGCCTGTGGAATGATGTCCCACTCATCTTCAATGGCTGTGTGAAGTTGCTGGATATTGATTGGTGGGAATTGGAACACACTGTCGTACATGTCTATCCAGAGCATCCAAAACATTCTCAATGGGTGTCATGTCTGCTAAGTATGCAGGCCATGGAAGAACTGGGACATTTTCAGCTTTCAGGAGTTGGGTACAGATCCTTGTGACATGGGGCTGTGCATTATCATGCTGAAACATGAGGTGATAGCTGCCGATGAACGGCAACGACAATGGGCCTCAGGATCTCGTCACAGTATCTTTGTGCATTCAAACTACCATAGATAAAATGCAATTGTGTTTGCTGTCCGTAGCTTATGCCTAGCCCCACCTGCACCATGAGGTACTCTGTGCACATTCATCTCTATTGGAAGGTAGAGAGACCCAACCCGGAACTCTGTCCTTGACAGACAAATCGATCATTATAAATAATTTATTGATTATGTTTCGTCTGTGCTCTTTTTCAGGAGTACTCACTTCACTAACAGGAGTGTTAACCTAGAGGTATGGTGTGTGAGTGGTGGGGGGGGGTGAAATTGGCGCTCACCACCTCTAAATTACACATTTGCTTCCTGTGACCCGACCCTTAGGTCCCCGAACCCACAACTGCAGTGTATTTCATGAGACTAACAGCTGTAATTCCCCAATTATCACGCTGCGCCGTCCAACTGCACCACAGGTTCTGTTACCAGGGCTCTGTTCAGGGGGGAAACAATCAGACAGAAATGAATTTTCTAGAACAGGTATGATTTTCTGTCATGTAGAATTGGGCACTGTGTCAGCTCTATTCACTACATTTCTATCTGTAATGTTCGGAACGTTTCACCCCAATGAATACAACCCAGGGGACCCTGAAGCTCTACCACTCTTACAGTAGCTACAGCCCCTCCATAATGTTGTAACAGTACCCTCCATAATGATGTAACAGAAACCCTCCATAATGATGTAACAGCCCCCTCCATAATGTTGTAACAGCCCTCTCCATAATGTTGTAACAGCTGTAACAGCCCGCCCCATAACGATGTAACAGTTGTAACAGCTCCCTCCATAATGATGTAACAGCCCCCTCCATAATGTTGTAACAGCCCCCTCCATAATGTTGTAACAGCCCACTCCATAATGTTGTAACAGCTGTAACAGCCCGCCCCATAACGATGTAACAGTTGTAACAGCTCCCTCCATAATGTTGTAACAGCCCCGTTCATAATGTTGCAACAGCTCCCTCCATAACGATGTAACAGTTGTTACAGCCCCCCATAATGTTGTAACAGCCCCCTCCATAATGTTGTAACAGCCCCCTCCATAATGTTGTAACAGCCCCCTCCATAATGATGTAACAGTTGTTACAGCCCCCCATAATGTTGTAACATCCCCCTCCATAATGTTGTAACAGCCCTCTCCATAATGTTGTAACAGCCCCCTCCATAATGTTGTAACATCCCCCTCCATAATGTTGTAACATCCCCCTCCATAATGTTGTAACATCCCCCTCCATAATGTTGTAACAGCCCCCATAATGTTGTAACAGCCCCCTCCATAATGTTGTAAAAGCCCCCTCCATAATGATGTAACAGTTGTTACAGCCCCCCCCCCATAATGTTTTAACAGCCCCCTCCATAATGTTGTAACAGCTGTAACAGCCCCCTCCATAATGTTGTAACAGCCCCCCATACTGATGTAACAGTTGTAACAGCCCCCTCCATAATGTTGTAACAGCCCCCTCCATAATGTTGTAACAGCCCCTCCATAATGTTGTAACAGCCCCTCCATAATGTTGTAACAGCCCCTCCATAATGATGTAACAGCCCCTCCATAATGTTGTAACAGCCCCCTCCATAATGTTGTAACAGCCCCCTCCATAATGATCTAACAGTTGTAACAGCCCCCTCCATAATGTTGTAACAGCCCCCTCCATAATGTTGTAACAGCCCCTCCATAATGTTGTGACAGCCCCCTCCATAATGATGTGACAACCCCTCCATAATGTTGTAACAGCCCCCTCCATAATGTTGTAACAGCTGTAACAGCCCCTCCATAATGTTGTAACAGCTGTAACAGCCCCTCCATAACGATGTAACAGTTGTAACAGCCCCTCCATAATGTTGTAACAGCCCCGTTCATAATGTTGTAACAGCCCCGTTCATAATGTTGTAACAGACCCGTTCATAATGTTGTAACAGCCCCTCCATAATGTTGTAACAGCTCCCTCCATAATGATGTAACAGCCCCCTCCATAATGTTGTAACAGCCCCCTCCATAATGTTGTAACAGCTGTAACAGCCCCCTCCATAACGATGTAACAGTTGTAACATTCCCCTCCATAATGTTGTAACAGCCCCTCCATAATGTTGTAACAGCCCCATTCATAATGTTGTAACAGCTCCCTCCATAATGATGTAACAGCCCCGTTCATAATGTTGTAACAGCTCCCTCCATAAAGATGTAACAGCCCCGTTCATAATGTTGTAACAGCCCCGTTCATAATTTTGTAACAGCCCCCTCCATAATGATGTAACAGCCCCGTTCATAATGTTGTAACAGCTCCCTCCATAATGATGTAACAGCCCCGTTCATAATGTTGTAACAGCTCCCTCCATAAAGATGTAACAGCCCCGTTCATAATGTTGTAACAGCTCCCTCCATAATGATGTAACAGCCCCGTTCATAATGTTGTAACAGCCCCCTCCATAATGTTGTAACAGCTCCCTCCATAATGATGTAACAGCCCCGTTCATAATGTTGTAACAGCCCCTCCATAATGTTGTAACAGCTCCCTCCATAATGATGTAACAGCCCCGTTCATAATGTTGTAACAGCCCCCTCCATAATGTTGTAACAGCTCCCTCCATAATGATGTAACATCCCCGTTCATAATGTTGTAACAGCCCCCTCCATAATGTTGTAACAGCCCCTCCATAATGTTGTAACAGCTGTAACAGCCCCTCCATAATGTTGTAACAGCCCCTCCATAATGTTGTAACAGCTCCCTCCATAATGATGTAACAGCCCCTCCATAATGTTGTAACAGCCCCCTCCATAATGTTGTAACAGCTGTAACAGCCCCCTCCATAACGATGTAACAGTTGTAACATTCCCCTCCATAATGTTGTAACAGCCCCCTCCATAATGTTGTAACAGCCCCATTCATAATGTTGTAACAGCTCCCTCCATAATGATGTAACAGCCCCGTTCATAATGTTGTAACAGCTCCCTCCATAAAGATGTAACAGCCCCGTTCATAATGTTGTAACAGCCCCGTTCATAATGTTGTAACAGCCCCTCCATAATGATGTAACAGCCCCGTTCATAATGTTGTAACAGCTCCCTCCATAATGATGTAACAGCCCGTTCATAATGTTGTAACAGCTCCCTCCATAAAGATGTAACAGCCCCGTTCATAATGTTGTAACAGCTCCCTCCATAATGATGTAACAGCCCCGTTCATAATGTTGTAACAGCCCCTCCATAATGTTGTAACAGCTCCCTCCATAATGATGTAACAGCCCCGTTCATAATGTTGTAACAGCCCCCTCCATAATGTTGTAACAGCTCCCTCCATAATGATGTAACAGCCCCGTTCATAATGTTGTAACAGCCCCTCCATAATGTTGTAACAGCTCCCTCCATAATGATGTAACATCCCCGTTCATAATGTTGTAACAGCCCCCTCCATAATGTTGTAACAGCCCCCTCCATAATGTTGTAACAGCTGTAACAGCCCCTCCATAATGTTGTAACAGCCCCCTCCATAATGTTGTAACAGCCCCTCCATAATGTTGTAACAGCCCCTCCATAATGTTGTAACAGCCCCTCCATAATGATGTAACAGCCCCCTCCATAATGTTGTAACAGCCCCCTCCATAATGTTGTAACAGCCCCCTCCATAATGATCTAACAGTTGTAACAGCCCCTCCATAATGTTGTAACAGCCCCCTCCATAATGTTGTAACAGCCCCCTCCATAATGTTGTAACAGCCCCCTCCATAATGATGTAACAGCCCCCTCCATAATGTTGTAACAGCCCCCTCCATAATGTTGTAACAGCTGTAACAGCCCCTCCATAATGTTGTAACAGCTGTAACAGCCCCTCCATAACGATGTAACAGTTGTAACAGCCCCTCCATAATGTTGTAACAGCCCCGTTCATAATGTTGTAACAGCCCGTTCATAATGTTGTAACAGACCCGTTCATAATGTTGTAACAGCCCCTCCATAATGTTGTAACAGCTCCCTCCATAATGATGTAACAGCCCCCTCCATAATGTTGTAACAGCTGTAACAGCCCCCTCCATAACGATGTAACAGTTGTAACATTCCCCTCCATAATGTTGTAACAGCCCCCTCCATAATGTTGTAACAGCCCCGTTCATAATGTTGTAACAGCCCCGTTCATAATGTTGTAACAGCCCCCTCCATAATGATGTAACAGCCCCGTTCATAATGTTGTAACAGCTCCCTCCATAATGATGTAACAGCCCCGTTCATAATGTTGTAACAGCTCCCTCCATAAAGATGTAACAGCCCCGTTCATAATGTTGTAAAAGCTCCCTCCATAATGATGTAACAGCCCCGTTCATAATGTTGTAACAGCCCCTCCATAATGTTGTAACAGCTCCCTCCATAATGATGTAACAGCCCCGTTCATAATGTTGTAACAGCCCCCTCCATAATGTTGTAACAGCTCCCTCCATAATGATGTAACAGCCCCGTTCATAATGTTGTAACAGCCCCTCCATAATGTTGTAACAGCTCCCTCCATAATGATGTAACATCCCCGTTCATAATGTTGTAACAGCCCCCTCCATAATGTTGTAACAGCCCCCTCCATAATGTTGTAACAGCTGTAACAGCCCCTCCATAATGTTGTAACAGCCCCTCCATAATGTTGTAACAGCCCCTCCATAATGTTGTAACAGCCCCCTCCAAGATGTTGTAACAGCCCCTCCATAATGATGTAACAGCCCCCTCCATAATGTTGTAACAGCCCCCTCCATAATGTTGTAACAGCCCCCTCCATAATGATCTAACAGTTGTAACAGCCCCTCCATAATGTTGTAACAGCCCCCTCCATAATGTTGTAACAGCCCCTCCATAATGTTGTGACAGCCCCCTCCATAATGATGTGACAACCCCCTCCATAATGTTGTAACAGCCCCCTCCATAATGTTGTAACAGCTGTAACAGCCCCCTCCATAATGTTGTAACAGCTGTAACAGCCCCCTCCATAACGATGTAACAGTTGTAACAGCCCCCTCCATAATGTTGTAACAGCCCCGTTCATAATGTTGTAACAGCCCCGTTCATAATGTTGTAACAGACCCGTTCATAATGTTGTAACAGCCCCTCCATAATGTTGTAACAGCTCCCTCCATAATGATGTAACAGCCCCCTCCATAATGTTGTAACAGCCCCTCCATAATGTTGTAACAGCTGTAACAGCCCCCTCCATAACGATGTAACAGTTGTAACATTCCCCTCCATAATGTTGTAACAGCCCCTCCATAATGTTGTAACAGCCCCATTCATAATGTTGTAACAGCTCCCTCCATAATGATGTAACAGCCCCGTTCATAATGTTGTAACAGCTCCCTCCATAAAGATGTAACAGCCCCGTTCATAATGTTGTAACAGCCCCGTTCATAATGTTGTAACAGCCCCCTCCATAATGATGTAACAGCCCCGTTCATAATGTTGTAACAGCTCCCTCCATAATGATGTAACATCCCCGTTCATAATGTTGTAACAGCTCCCTCCATAAAGAAGTAACAGCCCCGTTCATAATGTTGTAACAGCTCCCTCCATAATGATGTAACAGCCCCGTTCATAATGTTGTAACAGCCCCCTCCATAATGTTGTAACAGCTCCCTCCATAATGATGTAACATCCCCGTTCATAATGTTGTAACAGCCCCCTCCATAATGTTGTAACAGCCCCTCCATAATGTTGTAACAGCTGTAACAGCCCCCTCCATAATGTTGTAACAGCCCCCCATACTGATGTAACAGTTGTAACAGCCCCTCCATAATGTTGTAACAGCCCCTCCATAATGTTGTAACAGCCCCTCCATAATGTTGTAACAGCCCCCTCCATAATGTTGTAACAGCCCCTCCATAATGTTGTAACAGCCCCCTCCATAATGATCTAACAGTTGTAACAGCCCCTCCATAATGTTGTAACAGCCCCTCCATAATGTTGTAACAGCCCCCTCCATAATGATGTAACAGCCCCTCCATAATGTTGTAACAACCCCTCCATAATGATGTAACAGCCACCTCCATAATGTTGTAACAACCCCTCCATACTGTTGTAACAGCCCCTCCATAATGTTGTAACAGCTCCCTCCATAACGATGTAACAGTTGTAACATTCCCCTCCATAATGTTGTAACAGCCCCGTTCATAATGTTGTAACAGCTCCCTCCATAATGTTGTAACAGCCCCCTCCATAATGTTGTAACAGCTCCCTCCATAATGATGTAACAGCCCCCTCCATAATGTTGTAACAGCCCCCTCCATAATGTTGTAACAGCTCCCTCCATAATGTTGTAACAGCCCCCTCCATAATGTTGTAACAGCTCCTCTATAATGATGTAACAGCCCCCTCCATAATGTTGTAACAGCCCCCTCCATAATGATGTAACAGCCCCCTCCATAATGTTGTAACAGCTCCCTCTATAATGTTGTAACAGCCCCCTCCATAATGTTGTAACAGCTCCTCTATAATGATGTAACAGCCCCTCCATAATGTTGTAACAGCTCCCTCTATAATGTTGTAACAGCCCCTCCATAATGTTGTAACAGCTCCCTCTATAATGATGTAACAGCCCCTCCATAATGATGTAACAGCCCCCTCCATAATGATGTAACAGCCCCCTCCATAATGTTGTAACAGCTCCCTCTATAATGTTGTAACAGCCCCTCCATAATGTTGTAACAGCTCCCTCTATAATGATGTAACAGCTCCCTCCATAATGTTGTAACAGCTCCCTCTATAATGTTGTAACAGCCCCCTCCATAATGTTGTAACAGCTCCCTCCATAATGATGTAACAGCCCCCTCCATAATGTTGTAACAGCTCCCTCCATAATGATGTAACAGCCCCTCCATAATGTTGTAACAGCTCCCTCCATAATGATGTAACAGCCCCTCCATAATGTTGTAACAGCTCCCTCCATAATGATGTAACAGCCCCTCCATAATGTTGTAACAGCCCCCTCCATAATGTTGTAACAGCTCCCTCCATAATGATGTAACAGCCCCCTCCATAATGTTGTAACAGCCCCTCCATAACGATGTAACAGTTGTAACATTCCCCTCCATAATGTTGTAACAGCCCCCTCCATAATGATGTAACAGCCCCCTCCATAATGATGTAACAGCCCCTCCATAATGTTGTAACAGCCCCTCCATAATGTTGTAACAGCTGTAACAGCCCCTCCATAATGTTGTAACAGCTGTAACAGCCCCTCCATAATGTTGTAACAGCCCCCTCCATAATGTTGTAACAGCTGTAACAGCCCCTCCATAATGTTGTAACAGCCCCCATACTGATGTAACAGTTGTAACAGCCCCCTCCATAATGTTGTAACAAGCCCCTCCATAATGTTGTAACAGCCCCTCCATAATGTTGTAACAGCCCCCTCCATAATGTTGTAACAGCCCCCTCCATAATGATCTAACAGTTGTAACAGCCCCTCCATAATGTTGTAACAGCCCCTCCATAATGTTGTAACAGCCCCCTCCATAATGATGTAACAGCCCCCTCCATAATGTTGTAACAACCCCCTCCATAATGATGTAACAGCCACCTCCATAATGTTGTAACAACCCCTCCATACTGTTGTAACAGCCCCCTCCATAATGTTGTAACAGCTCCCTCCATAACGATGTAACAGTTGTAACATTCCCCTCCATAATGTTGTAACAGCCCCGTTCATAATGTTGTAACAGCTCCCTCTATAATGATGTAACAGCCCCTCCATAATGTTGTAACAGCTCCCTCCATAATGTTGTAACAGCCCCCTCCATAATGTTGTAACAGCTCCCTCCATAATGATGTAACAGCCCCTCCATAATGATGTAACAGCCCCCTCCATAATGTTGTAACAGCTCCCTCTATAATGTTGTAACAGCCCCTCCATAATGTTGTAACAGCTCCTCTATAATGATGTAACAGCCCCCTCCATAATGATGTAACAGCCCCTCCATAATGATGTAACAGCCCCTCCATAATGTTGTAACAGCTCCCTCTATAATGTTGTAACAGCCCCTCCATAATGTTGTAACAGCTCCCTCTATAATGATGTAACAGCCCCTCCATAGTGTTGTAACAGCTCCCTCTATAATGTTGTAACAGCCCCTCCATAATGTTGTAACAGCTCCCTCTATAATGATGTAACAGCCCCCTCCATAATGATGTAACAGCCCCCTCCATAATGATGTAACAGCCCCTCCATAATGTTGTAACAGCTCCCTCTATAATGTTGTAACAGCCCCCTCCATAATGATGTAACAGCCCCCTCCATAATGATGTAACAGCCCCCTCCATAATGTTGTAACAGCTCCCTCTATAATGTTGTAACAGCCCCTCCATAATGTTGTAACAGCTCCTCTATAATGATGTAACAGCCCCTCCATAATGATGTAACAGCCCCTCCATAATGATGTAACAGCCCCCTCCATAATGTTGTAACAGCTCCCTCTATAATGTTGTAACAGCCCCTCCATAATGTTGTAACAGCTCCTCTATAATGTTGTAACAGCCCCTCCATAATGTTGTAACAGCTCCCTCCATAATGATGTAACAGCCCCCTCCATAATGTTGTAACAGCTCCCTCCATAATGTTGTAACAGCCCCCTCCATAATGTTGTAACAGCTCCCTCCATAATGATGTAACAGCCCCTCCATAATGTTGTAACAGCTCCCTCCATAATGATGTAACAGCCCCCTCCATAATGTTGTAACAGCCCCCTCCATAATGTTGTAACAGCTCCCTCCATAATGATGTAACAGCCCCCTCCATAATGTTGTAACAGCCCCCTCCATAACGATGTAACAGTTGTAACATTCCCCTCCATAATGTTGTAACAGCCCCCTCCATAATGATGTAACAGCCCCCTCCATAATGATGTAACAGCCCCCTCCATAATGTTGTAACAGCCCCCTCCATAATGTTGTAACAGCTGTAACAGCCCCCTCCATAATGTTGTAACAGCTGTAACAGCCCCCTCCATAACGATGTAACAGTTGTAACATTCCCCTCCATAATGTTGTAACAGCTGTAACAGCTCCCTCCATGAAGATGTAACAGCCCCGTTCATAATGTTGTAACAGCTCCCTCCATGAAGATGTAACAGCCCCGTTCATAATGTTGTAACAGCTCCCTCCATAATGATGTAACAGCCCCTTTCATAATGTTGTAATAGCCCCCTCCATAATGTTGTAACAGCCCCGTTCATAATGTTGTAACAGCTCCCTCCATAATGTTGTAACAGCCCCGTTCATAATGTTGTAACAGCCCCGTTCATCATAATCTCTGACTGTGTTCACCCTGTCAGGAAAGACGGGTCATTCTCTTCGGCTGTGCTCTCATGAAGCAGTCATGCTATTGTCATCACAAAAATAGATTGTAGACAATTAATGAAGAAATACTGCTACATACTAGTCTAATATACTATTTTCTTTAATTGTATTTCTATGATCTTAATGAACCTGCACATGATATAGTGATAGGTGATCATGGATCCCCTATGAATTAAACCACACCCAAGACTAGAGCTTTCCTCTCTAGATACTAGGGCCGGGACAATGCCAGTATGAAATCAAATTATTATTTTTTTGGTTGCGTTAGTATCGTGGCAAGGAAACAAAACACGAAGCAGATTAAACTTCTTTAGGAAAAACTACTCTAATGTTGGAAACAAACATCATTATGTTGACATCCAGTCACATGTATTTATTTTCCAAGCTACAGCACACAATATTTTACATACAGCAGGTCTTTATGGGACCCAAGAGTTGTGCTTTGTGTTTTCTCTTTTTGCTATGGATGAATTACTGCGATACTGGTATTGTCCCGGCCCTATTAGGCCTTTCAGCAGCATCTCTCTTACCATGGCTCCCTATTTTGGACTATGTATTGTTTATGATGAGCAGAGACCCCCAACAGTGTCTCTGGCATTGAAGTCTTTAGTTAAGGGGTTATTTTGGACCCAGCTCTGGTAGACCTGTGGCTGACTTCCCAAAGGTTTACACCACACCTAACTAAACCAAAGCAGTGGGCAAATCAAATCAAGACTGCATATTTGTGAAATACATTTTTTAGAAAAATGTGCTACCTAGTATGAAAACCTGGTTGTTCCTGCTGTTTTTCCAAACACACTGCTGCCTAGCACAAGACAACATTAGATTTATTTAACTAGGTCATTTAAGAACAAATTCTTATTTACGATGACAGCCTACCGGGGAACAGTGGGTGGGGTTAAATGGGTTAACTGCCTTGTTCAGGGGAAGAATGGCAGATTTTTACCTTGTCAGCACAGGATTTGATCCAGCAACCTTTCAATTACTGGCCCAGTGCTCTAACCACACAGCTACCTGCCTCCTCAAGAATTGGGGCACACATCTTCACCTTTGTCCAACATCCTCTCCTGTCTGGACACTAACTATGGTTTATGGTTTGAGTGTGTTCCGGGGGTTAGCTGGCATTGGCATCATAAGTACAACATGGGGTTGGGTTCACAATAGGTACAGCCTTTTAGCTGGTGAAGATCAAAAGAGAGAGAAAGAAAATCAGCAGTAATCTGTAATAATATGACCAGTTAATACAGAAACAGAATCAAAGTCTACATGACTGAATGCCTGATTAATTCTCATCCAGTACATATTGAAATTAGATCATTAGCATTATTGGTGAGCTTTGAAGAACCACTTTTATTTTCAAGTTTGTATATACCAGATTACCTCTACACCAGATGAATCCATGAACCCTGTTACCTTCAGCATCTGCCCAACCCTCAACACATGGCCCATCAGATCACCCTCTCTTTCTTTAAGTGCTCCTAGGTCTGTGATATTACCCTACCTTCAGTCTAATTTACCAGACTTTCCCCAGCCAGGACATTCCTCCAAGTCCTCTCAACCTCCAAACCCACTTAAACACTTCCCCAAAGATGGCAGAGCTTTCAACAGAGGACATGTCCTTGGCTCTGAGTGTGCCCTGGCTGTAAGAGGAGTAAAATACACTGGCACTTGATGGAAAGCCCATTTGAAACTGCCAGCCCGGTACATATGGCAAGTCCCATTTTGAAGATGCACTCTTTTAACACTTGGGGCGGAGAGGTGTCAAAGAAAAGTTACCTTCAGAGTGTAGACGACATGTTCTAAATGGGTCCCAAGGGCACACTCAGGAGTGATTAAGTCCAAACTGGAACTACCAAGACGGTTCGGGCCCCTATGGGGGTAAACCCAGGGGGTAAGAGTGTGGTCCACAGAATACAGGTTCTCTAGAGGGTGGAAGGGGTAGCTGTAACCCAATCATCATTGAACGTTTTATCAGCCACACAGCAAGTCACAATTGTTTGGGAAAGCATAGCTAAGTTACCAAGTGTTAACTACACTCTTAGAAAAAGGGATCCAAAAGGGGTTTTCAGCTGTCCCCATATGAGAACCCAAGGAGAACCCTATTGGTTCCTTTTTGGTTACAGTTAGAACTCTTTTGGGTTCCATGTAGAAACCTCTGTGGAAAGGGTTTTACATGAAAGCCAAAAGGGTTCTACCTGGAACAAAAAGTGTTCTACCTGCAACCAAAAATAGTTATTCAAAGGGTTCTCCTTTGGGAACAGCCGAAGAACTGTTTTAGGTTCTAGACAGAAGCTTTTTTTTGTAAGAGTGTAGCCTATGGTCAGTATCATTGTCTTGGTTTGGTTTCTTCCCCATTTCATCTTATAATCTTTAAGTCACTAACTTTGAGATAGCTAGGTCAAATCTAAAAATACATCCATGGCACATGTTTGATCGAACCTACATTCAGTCAACTAAGATATTGTAGAGGTTACTTAGATCTGACTTCTGACCAGCCATCACCACGGTTAAGTAAAATGATCTCTTTAGATTTAGAGCAACTGAGCAGGGAGCCTAGAAGAAAAAACATATCAGTTGTTCACCAGTATCTCCTAGAGACCAGTTCATGACCATCTCAATGCATGTGTGTGTTTTCAGTTGGTCAGAGATGGTGGAGGTAACATGACTTCAGGTTACCTGTCCTGCCACACTGCCAGGCTCAGGTCAACCCTCCCGTCCATAGGTTTGATTAATAGTGTTGCGCTAAAATAACAATGGCACCTAACAGTCATCCTGAGAGTCCTCACATAACACAGATATCAGTAAGCAGAGGAGCGTTTGCCAGTGAAGGCTGAGACCAAGGAGGTGAGATCAGGGATCCACTGAGAGGTCAGGTTGTCCATCATGCTGCAGAAAGGGTTGAAGGCCGACTATCCCCACAATCTGTCGGTAAATAGCTCCGTATCAAAAATCTCTCAAGTCCAAGGTCGGTCAGGGTATGCCTGCACTGAGAGAAGGAATTGGATAGGACAGCATTATTAACCCAGTGTGAAGGGAGAAAGAGGACCAGGGCATCCCTGACCTATCAATGCATTAGGATTCCCTGCTGTTCAATGCATCAGCTTGTCACTCTCACAGCACAATACATGTAATAGGTATATACTTCATAAGTATGATCCAGGGGCGGGCCCAGTAGAAATGAGAATGGCCGGTCTGATACCTGAGTGTGTCTGGTCTGTATGTGGACACTGAATGTTTATCCTGAGGTAAGTGTAGTAGCCCGCCCGGTGACTTAAGCATGAAACCGATACCCCAGGAGGATTGGGACCATTATTTACTCAACTGCTGTGTCCTAACCTTAGTACCTATTGGTGGCTCTCTACATGATCCAAGTTAATACTGACAAATGACTTTCTGACCAGGAAATGGGAGACACAGCAGGGAGGCCTCTGGGGGCAGAGGGATGTGTGTAATTGTACCGTGAAGGAAAGAAAAAGTCTGCTGTCTGTGGGTGAAGAAAATATGAAGACATTTATGATCAGTTCTTAAGTTGGGCAGGTGCTCACCAGTAGGGAGAAACGACACCTCAAATGTTGTACTGCTTGAGAACATTTCTGTCCACTTTGAACACTGTGTATGATAGACATTGGTGCTGGGGTTTTTTCAACGTAGGAGTATAAAATACTGTACAATGGGTAGGTGTCACGCCCTGACCTTAGAGCTTTTTATGTCTTTATTTTGGTTTAGTCAGGATGTGATTTGGGTGGGCATTCTATGTTTTTTTTTCTATGTTTTTGTATTTCTTTGTTTTGGCCGGGTATGGTTCTCAATCAGGGACAGCTGTCTATCGTTGTCTCTGATTGGGAACCATACTTAGGTAGCTTTTTCCCACATGGTTTTTGTGGGTAGTTGTTTTCTGTTTAGTGTTTTGCACCTGACAGGACTGTTTCGGGTTAGTTTATTCACTTTGTCAATTTTGTTTCAGTGTTCTGTTTAATAAAAAGTCATGAACACTTACCACCCTGCACTTTGGTCCGATTCCTCCTCTTCAGAAGACGACACCCGTTATAGTAGGTTAATCTGTCAGTAGTCGACTTCCTCAAATTTCTCAAATGGTTGGTTTTTGCTGAATCTATCAATGCAAAGCTAACCCTCAGCTAGTTAAAATTCCACTGCTTCAGAAAAATAAAATCTCAGATCTGCCAAAGAGGTGTTTTGACAAATGCTTTCTCAACATTTTATTCACGTTAGAGCATAACACTATCATCATTCTCCACTTTAGTAAAACTCATACGCTAAAAGGATTTGTTTTCTAATGTTTTGAGGTAAATATCCTTAGCCAAGGGCAACTATCAATCAGTAGATTTGTCTGAGAAAAAACTATGTCTGGCATTATGGAAATAGCATATGATTTCTATTGTGGAAAAGCACATATCACATTTCCACGTTTTGCACGTGACAATGTGAAACTAAGTGTTTTTGGAACACTTCCCATGTGATTATATTTCCCGTGATTCCATAACCTTTTACATGAGGATTCAGATATTCAGATGATAATTCACAGGTGATGTCCTGCAAAAAAAATGTGTCTCCATAATATACACACAGTGCATTTAACAAAATGTTCTCAACTTACATATCTGACACACCTGACTACATTGTGTGCTTATACAGTAGTTTTTATTCAACATGTCATTGTCTGGGATTTGAACTCACAACCTCTTGATTCACTGCATTCCAATCATCCTGCTACACCACCACTGATTACACTTCTATATATACACTTTGGACTTTAAAGTAAATTTCAGCTTTGTTTGAAAAACACTCAAGGAAAACGATTATATTCATCATAGTGATTCAGGAGCAACATTAAAACAGAATAATATGCTGCAAAAACATTAAACAACTACACTTTAGTTGATGTGGGCAGGTATTAGCCAAGGACAATGAACATAACTGCATATTAGCAATGGCAATTTGAATGCACAGAAACACCATGGCGAGATCCTGAGGCCCATTGTGAGGCCCATTTTTGATAATGTATCTGGACTCCTGGACTCTGTCCACGCATTTCAAGGCTGCATTGGGACAATTACTTATCAATGGCCCAAGACCAGCTCAGTTAATCCCTACAATTGTAATGCTGAGTTGTCACAATGCTGCATCAAATGTACATTATCACATGGGAGTTGGGAGACACGATGTAATTAACTTAATGTATGTCCCCCTAACTGCCCTGAATACCTCTGTTGATCCTACAGCTATTGTGAGCAGTAAAGACGTGCCTATGAACCAGAGTTTCACTGTTTGTACTGAGGCTGTGTAACCTAGTAGGAAGTCCACTGTGTGCAGTTCACTATTAGCTCCAATATAAATAACATGAGTTAGTCTACTTCTGATAAGTTTCCCAGCAAAGCATTAACAACCTTCAAGCAACACATAAAAATGCTCAAAATAGCCCTAATTAACATATGCAACATAAGAAACAAGGTTCATGAAGTCAATAACTTGCTTGTAACAGATGTCTTTCATATTCAGACTATCTCTGAAACTCACTTAGATATTACCTTTGATAATACAGAGGTAGCAATACGTGGTGACAACATCTACCAAAAATACAGAAATGCCAATGGGGGAGGTGTTGCGGTCTACATTCAGAACCACATTCCTGTAAAGCTTAGAGAGTAGCTCATGTTAAATACTGTTGAAGTGATATGGCTACAGGTTCATCTGCCTCACCTAAAGCCCTTCTTGTGGGAAGCTGCTATAGACCACCAAGTGCTAACAGTCAGTGTCTGGATAATATGTGTGAAATGCTTGATAATGTATGTGATATCAACAGAGAACTATATTTTCAGGGTGATTTAAATATTGACTGGCTTTCATCAAGCTGCCCACTCAAGAAAAAACTTCAAACTGTAACCAGTGCCTGCAACCGGGTTCAGGTTGTCAGTCAACCTACCAGGATAGTTACAAACAGCACATGAATGAAATCATCAACATGTATTGATCACATCTTTCCTAAAGCTGCAGAAATATGCCTAAAAGCAGTATCCAAATCCATAGGATGTAGTGATCACAATATAATAGCCATATCTAGGAAAATCAAAGTTCCAAAGGCTGGGCTTAATATAGTGTATAAGAAGTCATACAATAAGTTTTATAGTGATTCTTATGTTGATGATGTAAATAATATTTTCTGGTCTGTGATGTGTAATGAGGAGCAACCAGACGCTGCAGTTGACACATTTATGAAATTGCTTATTCCAGTTACTAATAAGCATGTAGCCATTAAGAAAATGACTGTAAAAACTGTTAAATCCCCTTGGATTTATGAGGAATTGAAACATTTTATGATTGAGAGGGATGAGGCAAAAGGTATGGCAAATCAGTCTGGCACCACAACCGACTGACAAACAGACTGTAAATTGAGAAATCATGTGACTAAACTGAATAAAAAGAAGAAGAAACTATAATATGAAACAAAAATAAATGATACAAAGAATG
This sequence comes from Oncorhynchus keta, assembly GCF_023373465.1. NCBI lineage: Eukaryota > Metazoa > Chordata > Actinopteri > Salmoniformes > Salmonidae > Oncorhynchus > Oncorhynchus keta. The sequence continues at coordinate 34,051,248 of NC_068446.1, read as the reverse complement.
ATAAAGTTTTGGAGCACCTTAAATACAATTTTGGGCAAAAAGGCAAACTCGGCACCATCATTTATTGAATCTGATGGCTCATTCATCACAAAGCCCACTGATATTGCCACATACTTTAATACTTTGTTATTGGTAAGATTAGCAAACTTAGGCATCACATGCCAGCAACAAAGGCTGGCACATCCAAGTATATCTGACCAAATTATGAAAGACAAGCATTGTACTTTTGAATTCTGTAAAGTGAGTGTGGAAGTGGTGAAATGTTTTGTTGTTGTCTATCAACAATGACAAACCACCGGGGTCTGACACCATGGATAGAAAATTACAGAGGATAATAGCAGATTATATTGCCACTCCTATTTGCCATATCTTCTAGAAATGGTGTGCCCTCAGGCCTGGAAGTTATTTTGTTAGACTTCAGTGTGGCTTTTGACATTATCAATCATATACTGCTGCTAGAGAAGAATATGTGTTACAGCTTTACACCCACTGCTATATTTTAGAAGGCAAGTCAGTTAAGAACAAATTCTTATTTTCAATGACAACCTAGGAACAGTGGGTTAACTGCCTGTTCAGGGGCAGAAAGACAGATTTGTACCTTGTCAGCTCAGGGATTTGAACTTGCAACCTCCCGTTTACTAGCCGGTTAGTAGCCCAATGCTCTAACCACTAGGCTACCCTGCCGCCCCACATTGTGGATAAAGAGTTACCTGTCTAACATAACACGGAGGGTGTTCTTTAATGGAAGCCTCTCCAAAGTAATCAGGAATTCCCCAGGGCAGCAGTATAGATCTCTTACTTTTTTCAATCTTTACTAATGACATGCCACTTGTATTGAGTAAAGCCAGTGTGTCTATGTATGCAGATGACTCAACACTATACACGTCAGCTACTACTGCGACTGAAATTACTGCAACACTTAACAAAGAGCTGCAGTTCGTTTCAGAATGGGTGGCAAGGAATACGTTAGTCCTAAATATTTCAAAAACAAAAAGCATTGTATTTGGGACAAATCATTCACTAAACCCTAAACCTCAACTACATCTCATAATGAATAATGTGGAAATTGAACAAGTTGAGGTGACTAAACTGCTTGGAGTAACCCTGGATTGTAAACTGTCATGGTCAAAACATATTGATACAACAGTAGCTAAGATGGGGAGAAGTCTGTCCATAATAAAGCACTGCTCTGCCTTCTCAACAACACTATCAACAAGGCAGGTCCTACAGGCTCTAGTATTGTCGCACCTGAAGTACTGTTCACAAAGATGGACTTGTCTCAGAACAGGGCAGAACGGCTGGCCCTTAAAAGTGCACGGGAAGCTAACATTAATGATATGCATTTCAATTTCTCATGGCTCAAAGTAGAGGAGAGATTGACTTCATCACTACTTTTTTTTTGTAAGATGTGTTGACAAACTGAATGTACCGAGCTGTCTGTTTAAACTACTAGCACACAGTCCGGAGACCCATTCATACCCCACAAGACATGCCACCAGAGGTCTCTTTACAATCCCCAGAACAGACTATGGGAGGCGCACAGTCATACATAGAGCCACGATTACATGGAACTCTATTCCACATCAGGTAACTGATGCAAGCAGTAGATTCAGATTTAAAACACAGGTAAAAATGCAACTTATGGAACAGCGTAGATTGTGAAGAGACACACACAAAGATACAGACACACACATGTGCACATGAGAACTAGCACACGCACTCTGCACACACGTGCAATGTCTGTGTACTTCAGAGTTGTGAGTTCAAATCACATATTGGGTTATAATTTAGCTGCGGTAGCACATGCAATTGCATGTGTTGCATGAAGTTTTCTAAAAACACGTTTTCACATGTGAAATATCACAGGTGTATTGTGTATTTACATGTTTTCGTGTTCCAAAAGCACTTTTTCACATTGTGTGAAATCATGTTATTTTTCCCATGTGAAATGGTGTGGTTCAAGATGTGATAACATGAAACTACACTGTTAGTCATTGCTGTTCATTTAGCTGTACATTCAGTTTATGGTTCATTTCTACATCCAGCAATTTAACTTGGCATGCCTCACTTGCAATTTCATTTCTATATGATACTTATATGATACTTATATGATACTTGTTTAGATGTTTAGATGTGCTTCCTGTCATATTATAGTAAGGTGTCGGCTACTGAATTGAGGTGAAAATAGTGGAAACAACTTTTTAATGTAATGCTACAGCTGAACTATATTTTCACATTAAATATACAGTACAGTAAATATTCAGGCAGTACACAGAAATGCTCATTTATTTTCAATACTGGAAAATGAGGAATTAGCTTCACTTTCTGAATTGCAAATGGAATTAACTCAACATTGGTCAGTAGACTTGAGACAAATCCACATCTAGGATTTGAACTCACAACCTTTTAGACACCAGCAAACTGACTTTCCTGCTTCACCACCAGGTCTGTGATCACAATAAAGATCGGTGATTTATTTGCAAGAATACATTTCTGCACTTTTCTAAAAGTTGCCCGGAATCAAAGGTGCACATAAGGCGCCTTCAGAGGTACAAATAGGAACTCACATGGGACTGGTCGGTAACTTTTAGGATACATGTGTGGATAGTCTAGTACAGTGGTTCCCAAACTTTTTATAGTCCCGTATCCCTTCAAACATTCAACCTCCAGCTGCGTACACCCTCTACCACCAGGGTCAGCGCACTCTCAAATGTTGTTTTTTGCTATCATTGTAAGCCTGCCACACACACACTATAAGATACATTTATTAAACATAAGAATGTGAATAACTCACCACAGGTTAATGAGAAGGGCTTGGATGCACATAACTCTGCAATGTCGGGTTGTATTGGAGAGAGTCTCAGTCTTAAATTAGTTTCCACACACAGTCTGTGCTTGTTCAGATAACGGTAAGTGGACTGGAGGCAGGACATGAAAGGGATAACGAATCCAGTTGTTTGTGTCATCCGTTTCAGGAAAGTACCTGCGTAATTGCGCACCCAACTCTCAGGTGCTTCGCTATATTGTAAGCTTGAGTTCATTTGCACACAAAAAAAATAATACAATGATGGAAAGACCTGTGTGTTGTCCTTGTTAGAGTCCCTGTAATCCTAGATTCAGATCATTCAGGCGAGAAATAACATCATTCAGATAGGCCAGTCGTGTGAGAAACTCGTTATCGTGCAAGCGATCAGACAAATTATGGTCAGTACAGAAAACTTTAAGCTCGTCTCTCAATTTAAAAAAAAAAGTCCATTCTTTGCCCCTTGATAACCAGCTCACGTCGGTATATTGTAAAAGCGTTACACGGTCGCTGCCCATATCATTGCATAGTGCAGGAAATACACGAGAGTTCAGGAGCCTTGCTTTAAAAAAGTGAACAATTTTCACTGTAGTGCCCAAAACATATTTCAAGCTGTCAGGCATTCCCTTGGCAGCAAGAGCCTCTCGGTGGATTCTGCAATGTACCCAAGTGGCGTCGGGAGCAACTACTTGCACGCACGTTACCACTCCACTATGTCTCTCTGTCATGGCTTTTGTGCCATCAGTACAGATACCAACACATTTTGACCACCAAAGTCCAATTGATGTCACAAAACTGTCCAGTACGTTAAAAATATCTTCTCATTTTGTCCTGGTTTCCAGTAGTTTGCAGAATAGGATGTCTTCCTTAATTGACCCGCCATAATCGTAAAGGACATATTCCAGGAACTGTGCCACACGTCTGTTGACTCATCCAGCTGTAACGCATAGAATTCACTGGCTTGTACGCGAAGCAGTGATTGTTTCAAAACATCTCCTGCCATGTCACTGATGCTTTGTGAAACAGTGTTGTTTGATGAAGACATTGTCTGTATAGTTTTTTTGTCCTTTTCCCCCAGCATTTTCCCAGCCATATCTGTGGCAGCAGGAAGAATTAAGTCCTCCACAATAGTATGAGGCTTTCCTGTCCTAGCCACTCGGTAGCTCACCATATAAGACACGTCTAACCCCTTCTTATTAATGGTATCTGTTGCTTTTATACATGTCTTACTACTCAAAAGTCGTCTTAATTCTCGCTCAAAAAACTCCTGTGGCTTATTTTTCAAATTGGCATGTTTTGTTTCTAAATGTCTGCACAGAGTGAAGGTTTCATCGAATTGTGAGATAGGACTTTTGCACATATAACACACTGTGGCTGAGGAAAGGCACTACTCTCAATATACGTGAACCCCAAATCAATGTAGATCTCATCATATTTGCGCCTCTTCGATGGTCCAACATCCCTGTCTGTTGTTCGGTGCTTTCCCGGGTAAGGGGGCAGTAGCTCTTCGGCTGCATCAGACCACATACTTTTGGTCATGTAGGCAGGTCCAATATCTTGCTGATGTACACGAAACAACTTAAGACTTCTTTGGCAACCAAAAGTCTCCTTCTTGCTGTCTTACTTCTCGCACAGTGATGATGATGATGGTATATTATTAGAAATTCATAGGACAGCTTTTACATTGTTGGCCTCTGCTCCTCTTAGTAGTCCTTATAGTTTCTGACAGTGCCAACACAATGGCAGCTTCCTGTGTAATCCTAGCCCAGATTGAAACGACCCCATGGCGATTGCTTGTTGATCTGTCTTGGCAAAGGTCAGTTAGAGTTGTGAATTTATGGGACAACAGTTTGAAGGTGACTGGCACAGGGAGATATGCTGCTGTCGAAGGCCTAAGTTGTTCAGCTGCCCATCGTATAACACCTAACAACCTGATTTAAGGAGCTTGTCAATTCAAACCAGAGTCCAAAACAGTCTTCCTCTCAAGTATCCATTATGTGAAAACTAAGAAAACTAGTGTTCTTTGGGTTAGTAGTGTGCTTGCACTCTTAGAGAAACACAGAAATAGGGCAGCATCAGGATTGTTCTTTCTCAGTCCCATTGGTTTGGTGGTGCATTTTCCAGTGGCAGTAGTATATGATACTTATTTCTGCCGGGTCGTGCACTTATCCTGCAACACCTCTTTGACAGTGATCATTTGTTTCTGGTGTATTTGGACATTGGCCTTGACCTATGCCTAGACTTCTCTTCCTGGTTCCTGGGTTTTTAGTGTTGGGTTTCTGTGTTTGGCTCCTGTAATGAAGGTGGGATGTCACAATGGATGCTGGGATGGTGGATGAGTACCAGCTGTTTAGAGGGTTAGTCTGTGTCCTAAATGGCACCCTATTCCTCGACAGGGCACTGGTCAAAAGTAGTGCACTGTATTGGGAATAGGGTGCCATTTGGGACATATTATTTTTAGAGGTTTAAAGGATGGTCAGAGGGAAGTTTCTCAGCTCCCTGCTCCCTCCACATCCAGCTAGCACTGACAGACTCTTTTATAGGCCCGCCAGACTGAGGTCTGGATTCAGGTTGGGGTTCTCCAGTCCTCTGGGCTGCACTGAAAGTGGTCTAATTGCACACATCATCAGACATCAGAGATCAGAGAGAGAATTCTGTTTCGGGGAAGGGGGCACAATATGCATATTTGATAACCCTCAAATACTAGTACGATTCATATTTTCAACATATCAATGATGGCGTCATATGAAGATCCAGTACTGATACGAGACAATCCAGGACTGTCACAGTCATATGAAGATCCAGTACTGATACGAGACAATCCAGGACTGTCACAGTCATATGAAGATCCAGTACTGATACGAGACAATCCAGGACTGTCGCCGTCATATGAAGATCCAGTACTGATACGAGACAATTCAGGACTGTCACCGTCATATGAAGATCCAGTACTGATACGAGACAATCCAGGACTGTCACCGTCATATGAAGATCCAGTACTGATACGAGACAATCCAGGACTGTCTCCGTCATATGAAGATCCAGTACTGATACGAGACAATCCAGGACTGTCACCGTCATATGAAGATCCAGTACTGATACGAGACAATCCAGGACTGTCACAGTCATATGAAGATCCAGTACTGATACGAGACAATCCAGGACTGTCACCGTCATATGAAGATCCAGTACTGATACGAGACAATCCAGGACTGTCTCCGTCATATGAAGATCCAGTACTGATACGAGACAATCCAGGACTGTCTCCGTCATATGAAGATCCAGTACTGATACGAGACAATCCAGGACTGTCACAGTCATATGAAGATCCAGTACTGATACGAGACAATCCAGTACTGTCACAGTCATATGAAGATCCAGTACTGATACGAGACAATCCAGGACTGTCACAGTCATATGAAGATCCAGTACTGATACGAGACAATCCAGGACTGTCACAGTCATATGAAGATCCAGTACTGATACGAGACAATCCAGGACTGTCTCCGTCATATGAAGATCCAGTACTGATACGAGACAATCCAGGACTGTCACAGTCATATGAAGATCCAGTACTGATACGAGACAATTCAGGACTGTCACAGTCATATGAAGATCCAGTACTGATACGAGACAATCCAGGACTGTCACCGTCATATGAAGATCCAGTACTGATACGAGACAATCCAGGACTGTCACAGTCATATGAAGATCCAGTACTGATACGAGACAATCCAGGACTGTCACAGTCATATGAAGATCCAGTACTGATACGAGACAATTCAGGACTGTCACAGTCATATGAAGATCCAGTACTGATACGAGACAATCCAGGACTGTCACAGTCATATGAAGATCCAGTACTGATACGAGACAATCCAGGACTGTCACCGTCATATGAAGATCCAGGACAGTCACAGTCATATGAAGATCCAGGACAGTCACAGTCATATGAAGATCCAGGACAGACACAGTCATATGAAGATCCAGGACAGTCACAGTCATATGAAGATCCAGGACAGACACAGTCATATGAAGATCCAGGACAGTCACAGTCATATGAAGATCCAGGACAGTCACAGTCATATGAAGATCCAGGACAGTCACAGTCATATGAAGATCCAGGACAGACACAGTCATATGAAGATCCAGGACAGACACAGTCATATGAAGATCCAGGACAGTCACAGTCATATGAAGATCCAGGACAGTCACAGTCATATGAAGATCCAGGACAGTCACAGTCATATGAAGATCCAGGACAGTCACAGTCATATGAAGATCCAGGACAGTCACAGTCATATGAAGATCCAGGACAGTCACAGTCATATGAAGATCCAGGACAGTCACAGTCATATGAAGATCCAGGACAGTCACAGTCATATGAAGATCCAGGACAGTCACAGTCATATGAAGATCCAGGACAGACACAGTCATATGAAGATCCAGGACAGTCACAGTCATATGACGATCCAGGACAGTCACAGTCATATGAAGATCCAGGACAGACACAGTCATATGAAGATCCAGGACAGTCACAGTCATATGAAGATCCAGGACAGTCACAGTCATATGAAGATCCAGGACAGTCACAGTCATATGAAGATCCAGGACAGTCACAGTCATATGAAGATCCAGGACAGACACAGTCATATGAAGATCCAGGACAGACACAGTCATATGAAGATCCAGGACAGTCACAGTCATATGAAGATCCAGGACAGTCACAGTCATATGAAGATCCAGGACAGTCACAGTCATATGAAGATCCAGGACAGTCACAGTCATATGAAGATCCAGGACAGACCATCTCTATACCAACGATCATCAACTAGATTCAGCCACGTGTTGTTGTTTTTTTCTTGAGCGAACGGTCAGGGGGTTGAAACATAATCACAAATCATTTGTACACTGCAAATCCCAAACATCTATCATATAAAACAACACAATCATTTCAAACCTTGCTTACATTTGTATATGATCACATATTTCTCTATTATGTGTGGGAATACTTTGGAACAGATTTCCACAATTAAAATCACTTGGAGCTGATTTGCTGATCTGCTACATATTTCTTGGGCTCAGAAAATCAGCCGCCAGTTGGGGAATCCTGCTCTATTTGGTTAAAATTAAACATGGCCATTTCTGTATCCATGACAACCAGTGAATGTATTGCATTTATCCTCCCACCCATTTCAAAGTCAGAGGCCTGTAAGGGATCTTGAGAACACTATCAAATCATTATCTGTCCTCCGCACACTTGTACATTGCTCATCTCATATGTATATACTGTACTCTATACCATCTACTGCATCTTGCCATCTTTATGAAATACATGTATCACTAGCCACTTTAAACTGTGCCACTTTTATGTTTACATACCCTACATTACTCATCTCATATGTATATACTGTACTCTATACAATCTACTGCATCTTGCCTATGCCGTTCTGTACCATCACTCATTCATATATCTTTATATACATATTCTTTATCCCTTTACACTTGTGTGTATACAGTAGCAGTTGTGGAATTGTTGTTAGATTACTCGTTGGTTACTACTGCATTGACGGAACTAGAAGCATAAGCATTTCACTACACTCGCATCAACATCTGCTAACCATGTGTATGTGACAAATAAAATTTGATTTCATGTATTTGAGCCCATTCCATCTGTTCCACTCCAGTCATAACCATGAACCCGTTCTCCCCAGTTAAGGTGCCATCAACATCCTGTGACATACACACGTACACACACACGTACACAAACATACTCTCAGTGGTTCCTGGTGTAGTTAAAGACTGAGGTCGTCATATGTTTACGTCATCAGGATGGTTTCCCACACTTTGACCGCCACCATCTTCTTCCAGATGTAAGTTACACCGATCAGCCTTTCTAAGGTTTACAAACAAGGTTGTGACAGTTGCGTTGTAGTTGATGTGCCTCTGTTGTGAATGTTTGAAAGAGTAAACTAATTAAGATGGTTGCAATAATATTATGGGACGGCTAAACTACAGTGTAGATATATATACACTGAACAAAAATATAAATGCAACATGCAATCATTTCAAAGATTTTACTAAATGACAGTTCATATAAAGAAATCAGTTAATTGAAATAAATTCATTAGGCCGTAATCTATGGATTTCACATGACTGGGAATTCAGATATGCATCTGTTGGCCACAGACACCAAGATAGGATCAGAAAACCATTCTGTTTACAATGTTGACATCAGAAAACCACTCGCCCACACAACGCCATGCATATGCCTGCCATCTGCCCGGTACAGTTGAAACCCGGGATTAATCCGTGAAGAGTACACTTCTCCAGCGATGTGGCTATCGAAGGTGCTTTTTTGCCCACTGAAGTTGGTTACGATGCCAAACTGCAGTCAGGTCAAGACCCTGGTGAGGACGACGACCACGCAGATGAGCTTCCCTGAGAAGGTTTCTGACAGTTTGTGCAGAAAAACGTGCAATCCCACAGTTTCATCAGCTGTCCGCGTGGCTGGTCTCAGACGATCCCGCTGGTGAAGAAGCTGTCCGCGTGGCTGGTCTCAGACGATCCCGCTGGTGAAGAAGCTGTCCGCGTGGCTGGTCTCAGACGATCCCGCTGGTGAAGAAGCTGTCCGCGTGGCTGGTCTCAGACGATCCCGCTGGTGAAGAAGCTGTCCTCGTGGCTGGTCTCAGACGATCCCGCTGGTGAAGAAGCTGTCCGCGTGGCTGGTCTCAGACGATCCCGCTGGTGAAGAAGCTGTCCGCGTGGCTGGTCTCAGACGATCCCGCTGGTGAAGAAGCTGTCCTCGTGGCTGGTCTCAGACGATCCCGCTGGTGAAGAAGCTGTCCGCGTGGCTGGTCTCAGACGATCCCGCTGGTGAAGAAGCTGTCCTCGTGGCTGGTCTCAGACGATCCCGCTGGTGAAGAAGCTGTCCTCGTGGCTGGTCTCAGACGATCCCGCTGGTGAAGAAGCTGTCCTCGTGGCTGGTCTCAGACGATCCCGCTGGTGAAGAAGCTGTCCGCGTGGCTGGTCTCAGACGATCCCGCTGGTGAAGAAGCTGTCCGCGTGGTTGGTCTCAGACGATCCCGCTGGTGAAGAAGCTGTCCTCGTGGCTGGTCTCAGACGATCCCGCTGGTGAAGAAGCTGTCCTCGTGGCTGGTCTCAGACGATCCCGCTGGTGAAGAAGCTGTCCGCGTGGCTGGTCTCAGACGATCCCGCTGGTGAAGAAGCTGTCCTCGTGGCTGGTCTCAGACGATCCCGCTGGTGAAGAAGCCGGATTTGTAGGTCAGCATGCCAATTGAACGCTCCCTCAAAACTTGAGACATCTGTACAATTATGACAAAATTGCACATTTTAGAGTGGCCTTTTATTGTCCTCAGCACAATGTACACCTGTGTAATGATCATGCTGTTTAATCAGCTTCTTGATATGCCACACCTGCCGGATGGATTGATTATTTTGACAAAGGAGAACTGCTCACTGACAGGAATGTTAACAAATGTATGCACATTTTATAGAAATAAACTTTTTGTGCATATAGATTTCTGGGATCTTTTATATTTTATGTTACATTCATATTTTTGCTCAGTGTAACATGTGATCTTAGCCTTAATTTATGTGCAATCAGGCTTATTTTTTATTTTGATCATAATACAGTAACCATTCAATCAGTACTATTGACCTTTTTCACAAAATACTCTTTCAAGAAAAAAAAAAGAAAAAGAAAAATGTCTCTACCCCTAGCAAACAGACAGTAGGATGTTGTTGCGTTAGTTAGGTAAGTATAATAGTAGCTGGGTCCTGTTCTTGGTGCTGATAAGATTTATGGGTGTTTTAGTGGCAGCAGGCCTGTTCCAGCTGCCTCGGAGTCACGGGAATCAAGGCCAGACCAGAGCTCTCCTCAGTCCTGAACAATGTGGCTCTGAGAGCCAGGGAGAGAAGAAGAGCATCACCATGGGGGGGCAGAGCACTGGGGGTGAGCCTGGCTGGGTGGTGGTAGGGGGCTGGGGTGGTCTAAGGATCTGCAGACTACATCAGGTCCAGGGGTCCCGGGTTCCAGCTCACTGCACAATAGGGCTCATTGATGTGAGCCATGCCGTGCCCTCCTCCTCGTACAGGTGCGGACCTTGACATTTGTGGAAATGTTTTTCAGAAATGCTTCATCTAAATGTATCTGAAGTAGTCAAGGCCATAGCCTTATTCCAAGAAACTAAAATACCCTCCAAGGACATTAGATTCGTTTTCATTTTGAACTGTCCAAATTGTTTAAGCCTATTAAGAATAAATGGCCAACAGAGTTGTCCTCACAGCTCTAGTAAGTGAAAGGTGAGTGTCTCTGGAGCTCTGTAACTGCCCTCCTCACCACCTTTAGTTAACATCACCTGTCCATGGTTGTGCCTCCATCTCCGACCAACCGACATCCATGGAATAATTCATTCATCACCAGAAACGATCTGTCATTAACAGCTGTCCTCAGCACTGTCAATGGGCAAAAATATCATGTTGCTTTCTTCCTCTGACCTCCCTTTACACACAGAGTAATAGCCTGAATACCCCTTTTCACTTCCAGCTTCTGCCTCAATGTAGCCTTGATATATTGTGGCCTTTTGTTTGAGTTTTTCCTTGTTATGGGTAAATGCTGTATGTGCAAGTTTTGTCAAAGTCATTAGCACTGAGTTGCTTACAGTGTCTATATAAAGCTAGCATGCTAGTATATTTCCAGTATAGCAGATTGGTCTAAATAATTAATGGTTTCCATCTAGACAACAGCTGAAGTGGGATCTTTGCATTATCTTCAGATCAGGTTGTGCAGGTTGAACAGTGAAAATGGGCCTACACTCTACACAGTGTGTGTTTCTGTGAGGTGGAGGTGTCACAATGTATAACATGTTATTGTTTGAACACCAGACTGCCTTTCTCCCTCCACAGCTAGTCAGGCTGTAGTACAGGAATGGTGTTTACTGTCCCAAGCCAACTGGACCCAGTAACACTGCTGGTGCCCGGCCTCACAAACTCTCGCCACACACACACACGCACGCACGCCCCCCTCCCCGCTCGCTCCCCATTGGCTGCTCGTGTCGTCACGGAGACAACAGCTGTGTTCAGGATGAAGAAGCTTCTTTTGGGGTGCCAGCCAGTCTGCTGGCCTGCAACTGGAGAGTCCCAGAGTCCCTCATGGCCTTCAAAATACACACACACACGGACGGATAGATGGATACATGAAGAGCCAGCACACACACACACACGGACGGATAGATGGATACATGAAGAGCCAGCACACACACACACACGGACGGATAGATGGATACATGAAGAGCCAGTACACACACACACACGGACGGATAGATGGATACATGAAGAGCCAGCACACACACACACACGGACGGATAGATGGATACATGAAGAGCCAGCACACACACACACACGGACGGATAGATGGATACATGAAGAGCCAGCACACACACACACACGGACGGATAGATGGATACATGAAGAGCCAGCACACACACACACACACACGGACAGATAGATGGATACATGAAGAGCCAGCACACACACACACACGGATAGATCGATACATGAAGAGCCAGCACACTCACACACGGACAAACAGACAAATGCATGAAGAGCCAGTACACACACACACACACACACACACACACACACACACACACACACACACACACACACACACACACACACACACACACACACACACACACACACACACACACACACACACACACACACACACACACACACACACACACACACACACACACACACACAGCAAAGACAGGGCCCTCTAGAGGCTGTTAGGAGATTCTCTCTAATTCACCCTTGACTTAATACAAGCAATAAGCTTGTAGATTTGCCTTTTACATTGCCCTTGAGTGGAATCTTTTTCCTGATAAAGGAATGAGATTGAGGTAGAGAAGACGATGTTGAATTTGAATTAACATACCGTCATTAATCTGCATACAAACCGTATTATGCCTTCCCCCACTGTTGTCATGCCCTATTGACCAGGAACAAAAACAGTTTGTCTTATAGATAGCACATATTGGATATTCATCCTGCCTGAGATTGCTGATTCACTGACATGTGTGTACACACTGAGGGTTTGTGTGTGTGTATGTGGTGTGTGTGTTGTGGTGGAAAGTAGAGGCATTTCTGTCAGGACCCCACTAATCTGCACCTGCTGCTTACACACACACACTCACACACAAACACACACACACACACACACACACACACACACACACACACACACACACACACACACACACACACACACACACACACGCACACACACAAACACACTCAGCAGCCGACATGTAGATCTGAGCGGCTTCTTAAGGGCTTGGGCACGCTCCTGTCCTGTAGCACGCTCCTGTCCTGTAGCACGCTCCTGTTCTATAGCACGCTCCTGTCCTGTAGCACGCTCCTGCCCTGTAGCACGCTCCTGTTCTATAGCACACTCCTGTCCTGTAGCACGCTCCTGTTCTATAGCACGCTCCTGTCCTGTAGCACGCTCCTGTTCTATAGCACGCTCCTGTCCTGTAGCACGCTCCTGCCCTGTAACACGCTCCTGTCCTGTAGCACGCTCCTGTCCTGTAGCACGCACCTGTTCTATAGCACGCTCCTGTCCTGTAGCACGCTCCTGTTCTATAGCACGCTCCTGTCCTGTAGCACGCTCCTGTTCTGTAGCACGCTCCTGTCCTGTAGCACACTCCTGTTCTGTAGCACGCTCCTGCCCTGTAGCACGCTCCTGTTCTGTAGCACGCTCCTGTCCTGTAGCACGCTCCTGTTCTGTAGCACGCTCCTGTCCTGTAGCACGCTCCTGTTCTGTAGCACGCTCCTGTTCTGTAGCACGCTCCTGCCCTGTAGCACGCTCCTGTCCTGTAGCACGCTCCTGTCCTGTAGCACGCTCCTGTTCTGTAGCACGCTCCTGCCCTGTAGCACGCTCCTGTTCTGTAGCACGCTCCTGTCCTGTAGCACGCTCCTGTTCTGTAGCACGCTCCTGTTCTGTAGCACGCTCCTTTTCTGTAGCACGCTCCTGTTCTGTAGCACGCTCCTGTTCTGTAGCACGCTCCTGTCTTGTAGCACGCTCCTGTTCTGTAGCACGCTCCTGCCCTGTAGCACGCTCCTGTTCTGTAGCACGCTCCTGTCTTGTAGCACGCTCCTGTTCTGTAGCACGCTCCTGCCCTGTAGCACGCTCCTGTTCTGTAGCACGCTCCTGTCCTGTAGCACGCTCCTGTTCTGCAGCACGCTACTGTGAGTTTTAATACTTACTGGGTACGGTCAACTGACAGATGGACAGGCAGACAATTGGAAGGACACCTCTTTTCTCTCTGTCTGTCTCATTCCATCTCTGTGTCCCTCTATCTAATGTGTTTCTCTCTGTCAGTCTCATTCTGTCTCTGTGTCCTTCTATCTAATGTGTTTCTCTCTGCCTGTTTCATTCCATCTCTGTGTCCCTCTATCTAATGTGTTTCTCTCTGTCTGTCTCATTCTGTCTCTGTGTACTTCTATCTAATGTGTTTCTCTCTGCCTGTTTCATTCCATCTCTGTGTCCCTCTATCTAATGTGTTTCTCTCTGTCTGTCTCATTCTGTCTCCGTGTACTTCTATCTAATGTGTTTCTCTCTGTCAGTCTCATTCTGTCTCTGTGTCCTTCTATCTAATGTGTTTCTCTCTGCCTGTTTCATTCCATCTCTGTGTCCCTCTATCTAATGTTTTTCTCTCTGTCTGTCTCATTCTGTCTCTGTGTCCCTCTATCTAATGTGTGCTTACTGACTCACAGACCTCTGTAGCCGAACACGAGGGGCTGTGTGTTGATTGACGGGCTGGGCAGGTGTGGCCAGTTTCCAGAAGCCCCTGCACAGCCCACCTGTTCTTTCAGCGCTCCCCTCGGCCCTCGGCCCTTGACCCCATGACCAGCTTCTCTATCCCCCTGGGTACTGCAAAGACTCTGTCGTCCCAGACAACCACTGCGACCCAGGGAGCCACGGCACAGCACGGCTGCTATTCATAAATAAGCCCTCATCCAAACACAGCTTGGCTCTAGCCTATATCCAACCTACCTGAATTTGGGCTGATTTGTCTACAACCTTCCATCCCCCTTTAACCTTTCCCCTCTGCTCCCCAGGTCCTGGCCAGGGTGCTGTGAGTCAGAGACACTGCTACATCGCCACTAGTCATTCAGTAGCTTACTTACAGTAACGGCAGTCATCTAGAAACATGTTTTTCCCAGCATCTCAGTCCCATCATAAGAAATCTGGGAATCACGTCATGATGATACAGTATCTATAAGCCAGGAATCAGGATTACTGTGGAGGTGTCAGTCCCAGGACACTGCTCTACAATTCCCAGCTAATATTGACTCTGAGTCTGTTAACAGCTATATCATAGAGTTTGTCATGTTGTGGTTTAGTAGTCTGTGAATGAGAGTGAGTGAGTGAGTGAGTGAGAGTAAGAAAGAGTAAAAAAGAGAGGAGGTGTGAAGAAAGCCTTCCCATCTGGAGCTAGGCTGGACTGTTTGGTTGTTCATGGTGGCCTAATTACCAGAGAGGAAAAAATGTCTCTCCCTGTGGAGCAGGCCGTTCGCCTCTCCCCTCCTCTCCTCTCTCCTCTCTCCTCTCTCCTCTCTTCTCTCCCCTCCTCTCTCCACTCTCCCCTCCTCTCCTCTCTCCTCTCTTCTCTCCCCTCCTCTCCTCTCTCCTCTCTTCTCTCCCCTCCTCTCTCCACTCTCCTCTCCCCTCCTCTCCTCTCTCCTCTCTTCTCTCCTCTCTCCTCATTCCTCTCTCCTCCTCTCCTCACCATCCGTGGATAATGGGGTGGGGTAATCACCCGTCGCTGACAGGTGTATACAATTGAACACACAGCCATGCAATCTTCATAGACAAACATTGGCAGTAATCGTGGCCTGTACTGAAGAGCTGAGTGACTTTCAACATGGCACTGTCATAGGATTCTACCTTTCCAACAAGTCAGTTTGTCAAATGTATGCTCTGCTGGAGCTGCCCCGGTCAACTGTAAGTGCTGTTATTCTGAAGTGGAAACGTCTAAGAGCAACAACGGCTCAGTCGAGAAGTGGTAGGGAACACAAGCTCACAGAACGGTACCGCCGAAGCGCGTAAAAATCGTCAGTCCTCGGTTGCAACCCTCACTACTGAGTTCCAAACTGCCTCTGGAAGCAACTTCAGCACAATAACTTCTCATCTGGAGCTTGATGAAATGGGCTTCCATGACTGAGCAGGCACACAAAAGCCTAAGATCACCATGTGCAATACCAAGCGTCAGCTGGAGTGGTGTAAAGCTTGCCGCCATTGGACTCTGGAGCAGTGGAAACGCGTTCTCTTGTGTGATGAATCACTCACGCTTCACCGTCTGGCAGTCCGACTGACAAATCTGGGTTTGGCGGATGCCAGGAGAGCGATATCAGCCCGAATTCATAGTGCCAACTGTAAAATTTGGTGGAGGAGGAATAATGGTCTGTGGCTGTTTTTCAAGGTTCGGGCTATGCCCCTTGGTTACAGTGAAAGGAAATTTTAACTCTACAGTATACAATGACATTCTATACGATTCAGTGTTTCCAACTTTGTGGAAACAGTTTGGGGAAGGCCCTTTTCAGTTTCAGCATGACAATGCCCAAAGCGAGGTCCATACATAAATGTTTTGTCGAGAATGGTGTGGAAGAACTTGACTGGCCTGCACAGAGCCCTAACCTCAACCCCATCGAACACTTTTGGGATGAATTGGAATGCTGACTGCGAGCCAGGCCTAATCGCCTGACCTCATTAAATGCTCTTGGCTGAATGGATGCAAGTCCCCGCAGCAATGTTCCAACATCTAGTGGAAAGCCTTCCCAGAAGTGTAGAGGTTGTTATAGCAGCAAAGGGGGGACCAACTTTGATGAGAGCAGGTGACCACATACTTTGTAGTGTAGCTGCGGGGACTTGCTTCCATTCAGCCACGAGAGCATTAGTGAGGTTGGGCACTGATGTTGGTAGATTAGGCCTGGTTCGCAGTCGGCGTTTCAATTCATCCCAAAGGTGTTTTTTGGGCTTATACTGTGGGTTGCATTCGTAAATTGCATCCCGTGTGTCAGTGTTCTCTGTGAGAGTGTTGTCAGGTTGGCCATTTGTAAATCAGCTTGTCAGATTGGCCATTTGTGTTTCGCTCTCGGAGAGTTCAGAGACCACACTGGCCTCACAACGGCAGTCAATTACCCAAGCTAAATGGTTAAAGTTGGCTAGCTTGCTAGCTACTTCCAGGCACAAATGAGAGAACACCATACTCTGACCATTTAACTGACCGTTTTAAATATCATCAAGAGGGTTAGTGACTAACTGTGTGACTGACATCAATTTAATATTTCTTTTTATAGCCAATGTTTACTGACACCTGTCATAATAACTGGGTTTAGGGCATTCGTAAATTCATCAATTATTCTGTGCTCCGGCACTCGCAAATCAAATCGGAGTAGATTGCCAGTGTAAATGTACAAACACAACCTGTATAACAATGGTAATGAATGTGTCACAAATAACAATATAATCCACACAGTCTGGGAAAACATATTCCTTTTCTCAACTTGAGTACTAGATGCAATACCATTTAGAGACTTGTTCTTAGCCTCGTTCTGTGTTGATTTGTATCACACAGTAAGACTCATGTTCCTTTTCTGAGAGAAGCGCTCCTAGAATCCAGATGAAGTCATGTCCGGGCAGATAGAACTCAACAACATGCCGACTGTTCCACACCTCTGCTCCCAGGTCCTAGTTTGGGTCTATGAGTAGTGTGGCCGGTACGCTGAAGCTTCGCCAGCCCACAGACACTCACCCTCCTGGATTAGCCGCCGGCCACGCTGGAAAAGATGTGTGAAATTTTGACGGGCATGAAAAATAAAATGCCTAACTTTGTGAGGGGGTGCGTGGAGGAGCGTGTTAGGTGTTGGCGTACACAGCGGCCTGTAAGCTGATATATAGGCGTGTGTGTGGGATGCCGGTGTCTCAGTCTCGTGTGTTGAAATCAGCTTGCCTGTTGTCCAATGCTGGCCACTATGAGTCAGTAAGTCAGGGCCAGTCAGAGCCCGGAGGACAATAACACTTTGATCAGTCTCAGACTGGCAGGTGCTGTAAAGGGAAATGTCACCACTCCCACAGACAAGTGCTGTATTTATGCTTTAATTGATTAGACTTTAGTTTCATCACAGTGAGGACTTAGCCATATGACTCGCGAGTCCTCTCAATACATTATTACATAATGAGATATCCCTCTCTACTGCCCCCTCTGTCTCTCTCTCTCTCTCTCTCTCTCTCTCTCTCTCTCTCTCTCTCTCTCTCTCTCTCTCTCTCTCTCTCTCTCTCTCTCTCTATTCTTTCTTTATTGCTTTCTTTCTTAAAACCCCTTACTCTCGTGGAAATCGGCCTACATGGATAGGGCTAAACTGAAATGTTTCTTACAGAAGAAAATGGAAAGTATATGCATAACCATGATAGCAATTGAAAGAGAATAGTTCACCTGACACAAGACTCAATCCAAGTATTACACTGTTGATTTTATGTAGATTTTACACCTACTATACTTTTCACCGCATTTGTTGACAACAAATACAGAAATGTTCTGAATACATTCAGTGACATGATAAGAATATTCCTGGAAGGACTAGCTGGTGACTCCAAGTGACCACACACCTCTACAAAGTGTACACAGTTCCTAAGTCATTTCAATGTACTTTTATGACGAGTCTTCAACTATAAGGTATTTTTTTGCAATCTTACCTGTTCATTTGAGGAACTAGAGCAAGCACACTTGTAGTTGTTTTCTTTGGAACACAACACTGCCTCACTGCCTACTCACGCAATTACTGTTGTTGTTTACGTATTCCAAAAATGGTCCATTATAAATAGCAATCTGTGTCAAGTGGGCATAACTTGAAAGCTTGTTCTATTGCCAACGTGACTTGATAAATTATAAAATACGATCTTACAGTGTTAGGCTTTCACTAGGAAATTCAGAGAAACAGAACGTAATTGTGGTGCGCATAGAATGGAGTCATGAGGGCATTCAGATGGTGGTCCCCAGCAAACTCTCTTCTCAATGGGCTCGGTCTGTTCAGGAGAACCGAGGTTATAACGCCATGTCATCAACGTTTTCCACATTCTTCCCTCCGGTGTTAGCTATGGGGTTGGTGATGCTGGTTGTAGTTTATTGAAAGGTCTCCCACCTCAGGGTATCAAGGTAATTAATTACCTGCTGTAATCACGAACAATCATGTCCGAGCCAATGACCTGGAGGCGTCTGATGTATCACCATGGCGTCTTGGAGACCAAAAGCTTAAAGTGGTCTTTGAGCTCCGAAAGGGTCTTCATCGCCTCCTCATCACTGTTTCCTTTACCGTCACCTC
The DNA here is from genome assembly GCF_023373465.1 of Oncorhynchus keta. Taxonomy (NCBI): domain Eukaryota; kingdom Metazoa; phylum Chordata; class Actinopteri; order Salmoniformes; family Salmonidae; genus Oncorhynchus; species Oncorhynchus keta. The sequence continues at coordinate 34,032,032 of NC_068446.1, read as the reverse complement.
AGTATCCTGACTGGGAGGCCTGAGCAGGGGTTGGTTATTCCCCTATGCCTTCATTTCACCTCTCCTGGCTCCTGTCCTGAGCATGTTTAAAGTGTCTCCATTGACACCATGGTCTCTTTTGATGTGACACTAAAGTGTGTCTGAAATGGCACCCTATTCCCTTTGTAGAGTACTACTTTTGACCAGAAACCATGGGCCCTAGTCAAAAGTAGTGCACTTCATAAGGAAAAGGGTGCCATTTCAGACCGTATTCACATAGTTCTAGAAGAGAGAAAGTGTTCCCGTACTGCTGTAGCAGGACCTTAGCAGTACTCTCTCATGTTAGCAATGCTAATCAGGGCTCAACTTCGCCAGTGACATGCAAACATCATAAATGGACGGCATTGCATTTAGCCACCGACTGTGGTGTCATTGCAGTGGCAGCAGCATCCCAAGGGAAATAGGAATCGTAGAAATTACAGACCTCAGCTACTGACAGATTTTGACCTAGTTTTGTTATGGTACATAATGACTGTTTTACTGTTCCAACTGTGTGCGTGTGTCCGAATGTGTGTGTGCGTGCGTGCTTGAAGGTGTGTGCGTGCGTGCTTGAAGGTGAATGTGTGTGTGCGTGCATGCTTGAAGGGGAGTGTGTGCGTGCGTGCGTGCTTGAAGGTGAATGTGTGTGTGCGTGCGTGCTTGAAGGTGAACGTGTGTGTGCGTGCGTGCTTGAAGGTGAATGTGTGTGTGCGTGCATGCTTGAAGGTGAATGTGTGTGTGCGTGCATGCTTGAAGGTGAACGTGTGTGCATGTTTGAAGGTAGTGTCTGTGGAGTTGACAGGTGACCCTGCTGCACAACACATCTCTGACCTCCGACCTCCACTCAGCAATCTTGACTGTGTTTAGTCCTGCGTAATGAAACCCTACTGGTCAGGGTCAACTACATTCTTTACAAATAAGCATAGGCCTGTGGGTTAGTCGGTTGTGTCAATGTGAGATATGCTTTCAACATCCTCTCTCCATTCATATCCATACGACAAGTTGCCAATTTAAAGAACACCTTGCAGTAAACGTGGAAATACGTGAACAAGTGTTTTGGTTTTGTGAACTTGTCAACAGGACTGTTTTGATCAGGGGATGAGGAAGTCTTGCCTGGTGAGATTAAAGGATTGGTCAAGAATGTAAATTATCCCCGGCTGGCCGGCAGCACTGGTGTGGTGTGGGGTTAGTGAGGAAAGAGGGGGCAGGGAGAAGGAAGGAAGGGTCTTGGGTTACTGAGGAGAAATACATAGCAGAATAAGGCGCAGGGCATTGTGAATGGTGACACTTATACCTATACTAGTTGAAAATATAAATCAATGAAATCAATGTTTCAGAAAAGCAAGACATTAATTCACATGCACTCACTCACGCACACACACATACACACACATACACACAGTCTCACCGACCACCAGACTCTCTGTTGCTTATCAAACATGGTAGTTCTAGTCTTTCCTCCCCCTCCTCTCTTAGTCTTTCTCAACATTGCTCCACACTGGCTGACTAACTGGCCGAGGCCTGTATGGCTGACTAGCTGGCCTAGGCTTGTATGGCTGACTAACTGGCCTAGGCTGTATGACTGACTAACTGGCCTAGGCCTGTATGGCTGACTAGCTGGCCGAGGCTTGTATGGCTGACTAACTGGCCTAGGCTGTATGGCTGACTAGCTGGCCGAGGCTTGTATGGCTGACTAACTGGCCTAGGCTGTATGACTGACTAACTGGCCTAGGCCTGTATGGCTGACTAGCTGGCCGAGGCTTGTATGGCGGACTAACTGGCCTAGGCTGTATGACTGACTAACTGGCCTAGGCTGTATGACTGACTAACTGGCCTAGGCCTGTATGGCTGACTAGCTGGCCGAGGCTTGTATGGCTGACTAACTGGCCTAGGCTGTATGACTGACTAACTGGCCTAGGCCTGTATGGCTGACTAGCTGGCCGAGGCTTGTATGGCTGACTAACTGGCCTAGGCTGTATGACTGACTAACTGGCCTAGGCCTGTATGGCTGACTAGCTGGCCTAGGCTTGTATGGCTGACTAACTGGCCTAGGCCTGTATGGCTGACTAGCTGGCCGAGGCTTGTATGGCTGACTAACTGGCCTAGGCTGTATGACTGACTAACTGGCCTAGGCTGTATGACTGACTAACTGGCCTAGGCCTGTATGGCTGACTAGCTGGCCGAGGCTTGTATGGCTGACTAACTGGCCTAGGCTGTATGGCTGACTAGCTGGCCTAGGCCTGTATGGCTGACTAGCTGGCCGAGGCTTGTATGGCTGACTAACTGGCCTAGGCTGTATGGCTGACTAGCTGGCCGAGGCCTGTATGGCTGACTAGCTGGCCGAGGCTTGTATGGCTGACTAACTGGCCTAGGCTGTATGACTGACTAACTGGCCTAGGCCTGTATGGCTGACTAGCTGGCCGAGGCTTGTATGGCTGACTAACTGGCCTAGGCTGTATGGCTGACTAGCTGGCCTAGGCCTGTATGGCTGACTAGCTGGCCGAGGCCTGTATGGCTGACTAGCTGGCCTAGGCTTGTATGGCTGATTAACTGGCCTAGGCTGTATAACTGACTAACTGGCCTAGGCCTGTATGGCTGACTAGCTGGCCGAGGCTTGTATGGCTGACTAGCTAGCCTAGGCTTGTATGGCTGACTAACTGGCCTAGGCTGTATGACTGACTAACTGGCCTAGGCCTGTATGGCTGACTAGCTGGCCGAGGCTTGTATGGCTGACTAGCTGGCCGAGGCTTGTATGTCTGACTAGCTGGCCGAGGCTTGTATGTCTGACTAGCTGGCCTAGGCTTGTATGGCTGACTAGCTGGCCGAGGCTTGTATGGCTGACTAACTGGCCTAGGCCTGTATGGCTGACTAGCTGGCCGAGGCTTGTATGGCTGACTAGCTGGCCGAGGCTTGTATGTCTGACTAGCTGGCCTAGGCTTGTATGGCTGACTAGCTGGCCGAGGCTTGTATGGCTGACTAACTGGCCGAGGCTTGTATGTCTGACTAGCTGGCCTAGGCTTGTATGGCTGACTAGCTGGCCTAGGCTTGTATGGCTGACTAGCTGGCCTAGGCTTGTATGTCTGACTAGCTAGCCTAGGCTTGTATGGCTGACTAACTGGCCTAGGCTGTATGACTGACTAACTGGCCTAGGCCTGTATGGCTGACTAGCTGGCCGAGGCTTGTATGGCTGACTAGCTGGCCTAGGCTTGTATGGCTGACTAGCTGGCCGAGGCTTGTATGTCTGACTAGCTGGCCGAGGCTTGTATGTCTGACTAGCTGGCCTAGGCTTGTATGGCTGACTAGCTGGCCGAGGCTTGTATGGCTGACTAACTGGCCTAGGCCTGTATGGCTGACTAGCTGGCCGAGGCTTGTATGGCTGACTAGCTGGCCGAGGCTTGTATGTCTGACTAGCTGGCCTAGGCTTGTATGGCTGACTAGCTGGCCTAGGCCTGTATGGCTGACTAGCTGGCCGAGGCTTGTATGTCTGACTAGCTGGCCTAGGCTTGTATGTCTGACTAGCTGGCCGAGGCTTGTATGCTTTCATTTCAAAACCCTCCACAGCATTAGATTATGAGAAATATGCCTTGGTATACAGCTGGTGGCTGAGGACTTGACTTTGAAATGGGATCAGGCTACAGAGTTTTTTGCATACCGTCTGTGAGCAGCGAGTGGATTCCGAGGGACAAGCTTAATTAATGGACAGTACTGTGTCCCTGGAGACCATACTTCCCATTTCATCTGGCTTCGCCACTCTTATAAACATTTTAAGAGAACTTTCAAAGTGACTCGTAATTGGCCTTCGGTCTTCTTTGTTGCAAGACACGTATGTCAAACCAAACGACCTCTGTGTCACTAGTATCATCATTCATGTGTTGTGTGACTGTATACTGATGAAAGGTACCCCCTAAATGTATATTATTCCACCAATTTAAAATAACGGTTGTCGATTGTTGTCATTTAGGTGATTTTCCCAATCTAAATGCATGGCCTCGTGGTCGAGACCATGCCTGACTGCCTGATCGTGTCTACTCTAGTAGCTACTGTTGATGTTTTGTGCTGTCATGCGTGCGTGGCAGTTTCTGCCGTACAGTGACAGAGTGGATGTTAATGACACACAGCTGCTGTTGCTGGGGCCCTGGTGGTTGGGCCTCGGCTCAGTTACGAGAGAGAGAGAGAGAGCGTTGGTGTGTGTGTGTGTGTGTGTGTGTGTGTGTGTGTGTGTGTGTGTGTGTGTGTGTGTGTGTGTGTGTGTGTGTGTGTGTGTGTGTGTGTGTGTGTGTGTGTGTGTGTGTGTGTTAGCCAATGTGTTGCATTTTATTCTGTGTGCTGTGGCTTGTATGCAAACTCTCATAAATCTACATCTTCTATCAGTTTTCAGGAAACGTATGGCAATGTCTGGGATTTCATTTTAGAGATGTTTCTAGCTAGGCTGTTGCTTTCTCTGTCTTTGTAGCTCATCCTGCCCCAAGCAGTTAGTGAGATTGGGGGTGTTGAGGGATTGGAGGAGAGGACGGGGTTGGCACAGAGTGAGACGACACAGCGAGCAGCGCCGGACTGGGCCGCTCTCTCATTATTCAGTGCAGATGTTCACCGCGGCCCGACGGTATCAGGTGGCCTCAAATCTAATCGATATCAAAACTTCAGCAGGGGAACCGTAAGCCCCTCTGACGGCTCGGGTTACTCCCTGTTATAAGATCAGGAGACTTCTGACCAGTATCGCGGGATGAAACACACACTGTCTTTTCATCAAAGCAGGTGGGCATCAGAGAGAATGTCTCGATCCTCCCCAGATTCTCATCCCCACCACCACCTAGGAAGATCCACCGTTCCTGTTTTCTCTTTTTTCTCTGTATTAGGTCCCTCTAGTCATAAGACTGACTTGTGACTTAACCACATAATCACATTAATCATGCTGGGGCTTTCATCTCCTTGGTGGGGGCATTTGTTTTGGCAAGGCTGAAACACAAGCATTAATTAAGTCCCCTATTGGCACAATACTAACAGTGAGTTTAATATGGAAAAGTGATCCCTGTCTGGTGTTACAATGGGTCTGGGAGAGGGGAATTGAAAGCTTAAGGAGAGGATGTGAGCGTAATGACTTTAAGGCAGATAATCCACCCCATCTGGGGCCGATCACAGTTTGATGTGTATGGTTGACCATCAGACATTAACAGGGTTGTTATTCTTATTATGAGCAGAATATCAATAGGTTGGGACCCGGTTTGATTTGTTTTCATTTGGGTGCTTTGTGTAAGCCTCGGTGATCAGTTTCAGAATGAGGATTGCCAGCTTTTCTTTTCTCTGGATTTTGTGGTGTGAATGGAACATGGAGGTACCACTGAGAGACCAGAGGGAAGAGAGGCAGGCCCTTAAGCTGAAAGAAAATCACCAGACTCTCTATTCTCATGTCTGAGAATAAAATAAGATTAGAGAGATTGAGGTTGTGGGAGTTTCTCACACCATTCATAACAATACTGAACAAAGATATAAACGCAACATGCAGCAATTTCAAAGATTTTACAGTTCATAACGAAATCAGTCAATATAAATAAATAAATTAGGATCTAATCTATGGATTTCACATGACTGGGAATACAGATATGCATCTGTTGATCACAGACACCTTAAAAAAAAGGTAGGGGCGTGGATGAGAAAACCAGTCAGTATCTGGTGTGGATCAGAAAACCAGTCAGTATCTGGTGTGGATGAGAAAACCAGTCAGTATCTGGTGTGACCCCCCTTTGCCTTATGCAACGCAACACATCTCCTTCACATTGAGTTGATCAGGCTGCTGATTGTTGCTTGTGGAATGTTGTCCCACTCCTCTTCAATGGCTGTGCGAAGTCGCTGGATATTGGCGGGAACTGGAGCATGCTGTCGTACACGTTGATCCACTGCATCCCAAACATGCTCAGTGGGTGACGTCTGGTGAGTATGCAGGCTATGGAAGAACTAGGAAATTGTGTACAGAACCTTGCGACGTGGAGCTGTGCATTATAATGCTGAAACATGAGGTGATGGAGGTGGATGAATGGCAAAAGAATAGGCCTCAGGACCTCGTCACGGTATCTTTGTATATTCAAATTGCCATCAATAAAATGATATTATTTTCGTTGTTCGTAGCTTGTGCCTGCCCATACCATAACCCCACCACCACCGTGAGGCACTCCGCTCGCCCACACAATGCCATACACTTTGTCTGCAGTTGTGGGGCCGGTTGGACGTACTGCCAAATTCTCTAAAATGATGTTGGAGGCGGCTTATGGTAGAGAAATTAACATTCGATTCTCTGGCAACAACTCTGGTGGACATTCCTGCAGTCAATTAATGCATAAAATTTGAGCTAAAGAACTTTTTGTGCTTATGGAACATTTCTGTGATCTTTTATTTCAGCTCATGAAACATGGGACCAACACTTTACATGTTGTTGTGTTTATATTTCTGTGATCTTTTATTTCAGCTCATGAAACATGGGACCAGCACTTTACACTTTGTTGTGTTTATATTTCTGTGATCTTTTATTTCAGCTCATGAAACATGGGACCAGCACTTTACACGTTGTTGTGTTTATATTTCTGTGATCTTTTATTTCAGCTCATGAAACATGGGACCAGCACTTTACACGTTGTTGTGTTTATATTTCTGTGATCTTTTATTTCAGCTCATGAAACATGGGACCAGCACTTTACATGTTGTTGTGTTTATATTTCTGTGATCTTTTATTTCAGCTCATGAAACATGGGACCAGCACTTTACACTTTGTTGTGTTTATATTTCTGTGATCTTTTATTTCAGCTCATGAAACATGGGACCAGCACTTTACACGTTGTTGTGTTTATATTTCTGTGATCTTTTATTTCAGCTCATGAAACATGGGACCAGCACTTTACACGTTGTTGTGTTTATATTTCTGTTCAGTATAGAAACAGATGGTGCTTTGTTTTTTTTTATTTCTATAATGTTTTTAGCTTCATCTGTGTTTTCACATCAGTTACTATCTATTAGACAACAGTTAGAGGCCTATTATGTCTCAATTGTAAGAGTGTATAGTTATGGATGCTGTTGACTTGTCAACTACATCAACTTACAAAGCATTTATGCAGATGACACATTACATTATCATGACAAACAGTGGAGCCTTAATGTCAGCAACATAGCAGAGCGGGCAGATATGATCTATGCTTGTATTGGATGCATCATTTTACCCTCTACTTTTATGATCTCTCCATACATTTGCCCATTGTACACTCTGCCATTGACATTTATTTTGGGACTTTATAGGGGCATTTGTTAGTTAAGTGCAGTGATTCAATATGTATGCCAGTGTGTAGGGTTCCAAGATGGCTGTCCTGTCCCAAGGTTCAACTGCCTGTGTGTGCCTGACCCTTGGCCTTTTCATTTGATGGATGACTTTATGACACTATTTTGGTACTCCGCGTCACAGCGTGCCCAACCACAGAGAGAGACCTTTCTCCTGCTGCATCTTGCCTGGATACGATGACAGCAGAGGACGAGCTAGTGCTTAGTGAATCACGTTGAGCATGCCTGGCACCATAGGGAGTTCCACTAGAAAGTTCCACTCTTCAGCCCAGAAAAATTCCACTCCACTATGGTCGCCCATGAAGGTTGAAACAGGAGAAACCTGGGAGTAGCCGACAACCTGGCAAAGAGATGGCAGTTCTGAGGTTTCATATGCATTCAGATCCCCTTAGACATGGCTTTCATGATTTGGCTTCCCATAAAAGCAGTAGGGGGGAAAAAAATACTTGAAGAACTTTGAAGATAAACATTTTAGACATACATTTGTGTAGGAGACATTCTTTTTTAGTTTTACCTGAACAAGAGGGATATTTTGTGCACATTCTCCATCTATCTCTGAAATCCTTATTACTTTGTACCACTAGATGGCACACCTCCTTATTTAGAAACTATGAATGGATTAGTGTAAGCTCCCCCATTGTCTTTTGCCTCGAAGACCTCATAAAAACAGTTGAAATAACATTACCATGAAATTCAATGTTCCATTTAACTTTCCAATAAATTTCCATTTGAGCTCAAATATTATGGTGGTGTGAATCTTATCTCTAGTATATTAAATGTCTTGCAACAGACTACGCTTGAATGACTTCAACTCTACATCCAGCTGATGAGGAAATCCCCACGAGGAAACACGTTAGGGGAGCAGTCACATGGAGTGACAGACAGAGAAACAGGTCCTTGTCCTTCAACAGACATGTGTTTCCCCCATGAGGCTGGTGACGGCCACTGCAGTGTGTTTGTCGGGTGTGAACTCTGACTGGCATGGCATCAGTGGCATGTGTCCTAAATGTGCCCATTAATACCCTCTGAGACCAGGGTCATGGTGGAATGTATGGTGGAGGAGCGACAAAACGCCACCTTACAAACAGACCCACGCCTCTCGGTCCGCTCTCTGATGTACGAAAAAATGTATGCACTATCTACTGCAGGGTTCCCCAACTTTTTTTTCTCGTCAATCTAAATACAATACCCCATAATATATTATATCTTTTTTTGTTTTGCTCATTTATTACAAAATAAAAACTGAAATAACACATTTAAATAAGTATTCAGACACGTTACTCTGTACTTTAATGAAGCACCTATGGCAGTGATTACAGCCTCGAGTCTTAAGTATGACTCTACAAGCTTGGCACACCTGTATTTGGGGAGTTTCTCCTAGTCTTCTCTAGCGATTCTCTCAAGCTCAGTCATGTTGGTTGGGGAGCATTGCTGCACAGCTATTTTCATATATCTCCAGAGATGTTTGATCGGGTTCAAGTCCTGGCTCTGGAATGGCCACTCAAGGACATTCAGAGACTTGTCCCGAGGCAACTCCTGCATCGTCTTGGCTGTGTGCTTAGGGTCGTTGTCCCGATGGAAGGTGAACCTTCGCCCCAGCTCTGGAGTAGGTTTTCATCAAGGAACTCTCTGTACTTTGCTCCATTCATCTTTCCTTCAATGACTAGTCTCCCAGTCCCCCCCACAGCATGATGCTGCCACTACCATGCTTCACCATAGGGATGGTGCCAGGTTTCTTCCAGATGTGACACTTGGCCTTCAGGCCAAATAGTTCAATCTTGGTTTCATCAGACCAGAGAATCTTCTTTCTCATGGTCTGAGTCCTTTAAGTGCCTTTTGCTAAACTTCAAGCTAGCTGTCATGAGACTTTTACTGAGGAGTGGCTTCCATCTGGCCACTCTACCATAATGACCTGATTGGTGGAGTGTTGCAGAGACAGTTGTCCTTCTGGAAGAATCTCCCATCTCCACAGAGGAACTATGGAGCTCTGCCAGAGTGACCATCAGGTTCTTGGTCACCTCCCTGAATAAGGCCCTTCTCCCCCGATTGCTCAGATTGGCTGGGAAGCCAGCTCTAGGAAGAGTCTTGGTGGTTCCTAACTTCTTCCATTTAAGAACTATGGACCCCAACATGTTCTTGGGGACCTTCAATGCTGCAGAAATGTTTTGGTACCCTTCGCCAGATCTGTGCCTCGACACAATCCTGTCTCGGAGCTCTACGGACAATTTCTTTGACCTCATGGCTTGGTTTTTGCTCTGACATGCACTGTCAACTGTGGGACGTTATATAGACAGGTCAGTGCCAAATCATATCCAATCAATTGAATTTACCACAGGTGGACTCCAATCACGTTGTAGAAACATCTCAAGGATGATAAATAGAAACAGGCTGCACTTGAACTCAATGTCGAGTCTCACAGCAGAGTGTCTGAATAGTTATTTAAATAATGTATTTCAGTTGTTTTTTTTACATTTGCAAAACATTCTAAACATCTGTTTTTGATTTGTCATTATGGGGTGTTGTGTGTAGATTGATGAGGAAAAAAATGTTTTAATCCATTTTAAGAATAAGGCTGTAACGTATCAAACGTATCAAAATGTGGATAAAGTCAAGGGATCTGAATACTTTCTGAATGCACTGTATGTGATCATATACAAACGTAAGCAAGGTTTGAAGTTATTATGATTTAGGCAAATATTGTTTTTTCTTAATCTGTTTGGGCTTCTTGCGGTCAAAATATTTGTAGTTATGTTCCAGCACTGTGACCATCCCTTCAATAAAAAAATCGTCCCACGGCTGAATCTAGTTGATGATAACTGATCTACTATAAGTCGGCAAAATGACTAAAATGTCAATGTAAATGATGTGGTCTCCCCCGTCATGTGTTGACTGGTCAAACAAAGACAACAAACTTTGTTTTTACATTTTGATGAGAGACAGTTGGACAAAACAGTCAGACATGAATATGTAATCTGGACAGGATTCTACTTTATGATGTGGACTGGACTTGTTATCATTCCTAAAAGACAGTAAAGGGGATGTCAACTCAAGAGATTTCTAGGTAATTTACACCTATAGATGAAGTCAGTACATGTCATTCACTTGAAATTGTTAAATCTTTTCCGAATTTAAAGTAGAGAAAATAATGTATTATCCTAATGACGTCACTGTTGTGCATTGCAGCAGACGGAAGGTGAGTGAACAGTGTTATGCTTCATTTGATCCCATATTGAGAACATATGGAGGTTGTGAATTGTGATGGAGTTTGATCCTGTCACATTTAGGCTCTGCCATGTCTAGGGAAACTGGTGGGATTTGGCCTGTGGTAGGGTGGGAGTGCAGCGAGTAATTCTGCTCAAACCTGGCACGGCACCCTTCTGAGTGCTATGCAGCGTTGGGTTCTCCATGCATGTTTGGTTCCTGCTACAGCCTTTCATGGAACAGATCTTGAGTTCAGGGTGTGGAATATCATGTCTCCCCCTCCCTCATTCTCTCTCCCCCTCCTTCCCTCCCTCTCTCCCTCTCACCCTCTGTCCCTCCCTCTCTCTCTCCCTCCCTCTCTCTCGCTCTCTCTCCCTCTTTCTTTCTTTCCCTCCCTCCCTCTATCCCTCTCACCCTCGGTCCCTCCCTCTCTCTCTCCCTCCCTCTCGCTCTCTCCCTCTCTCTTCCCCACCCTCCCTCCCTCTCTCCCTCTCTCCCCTCCCGCTCTCTCTCCCCTCCCTCATTCTCTCTCCCCCCCTTCCCTCCCTCTCTCCCTCTCACCCTCTGTCCCTCCCTCCCTCCCTCTCCCTCCCTCCCTCTCTCTCTCTCTCTCTCTCTCTCTCTCTCTCTCTCTCTCTCTCTCTCTCTCTCTCTCTCCCTCCCTCTCTCTCTCTCGCTCTCTCTCCCTCTCTCTTCCCCTCCTTCCCTCTCTCCCTCTCACCCTCTGTCCCTCCCTCTCTCTCTCTCCCTCCCACTCTCTCGCTCTCTCCCTCTCTCTTCCCCATCCTCGCTCCTTCTCTCCCTCTCTCTCCCCTCCCTCTATCCCTCTCTCCCTCCCTGTCTCCTCATGCCAAGTGGCTGAGTGCAGTGATTCGCTTGCACACTGAGCAGATTCATTGCGGGCTTTAGACCCACATTGTAGAAAATGTTTTCATTGACACAGCTGCTCTGTAGCTGCCCTACTTTACAATATGTGAGAGAGCTACTCACTTTCACTGTCCATCGTCAAGGAGACATGGAGAGTAGTTCCAATGAGAGCAGTTCCAACAACATGGTGCAGGTCACAAGTAACTCATTTCTAGATGGATTAAAAAAAAAGATTTCGGCAGTCATTATAAAACCAAATTGAGTAAGGAAAAAACCTGAAATAGATATCCTCAAATACTCATGTGCTCAATTTTAGAATAGGGGATCATTTTAGCCTCATTCATGACCTGAACACGCAAATACCATCAACCTCAGGGCAGTTAGGATCATTTCTCTCCCTATCAACACCATGCTACGACTGTGAACTACAGTGTTCTTTATCTCAACAATACAGCCATATCAAATGTGACATGTAAAAGCTTCTTACAATATTCTCCAGTTTGATTGTTTTGTTGTTGATTTCAACCGGTTTTACAGCACTGCTCTGAACGGTCTGATGTGACAGACAGATGTACAGAAACAACCTGTTAGGGTTTATATTGTACAATGTACAATACCTTTACTCCTTTGCACTCTGCACTGATGTATAAAAGCTATCCTAGAATATCAAATCTAAAGTTTCAGAACTGAGCTGTGGTCAAATATAACTTTGGTCAAACATAACTGGTGGCAGTTACATGAATCAAAGGTTTATAATCAGTAATTCACATCAAGGCATGTGAATTAGGAATTATATGGATATACATTATATTGCTTTCATCTCAGCTTGCTTTTATCTTGCTTTTAACTTTGAATTAGCATTTAATGCTTAGAGAGGCATTCCCAGAGCCTCCGTGTGCCAACGTTCTGATGATGTGTGACCTGGCTGGCGATAAGCGTGCCAACTGTTCGTCTCGTTTTCATTCTGTCTGCTTTCAGCACCTGTAGCCCCTCTATCCCCCCAGGACAGATGAGGAGGCTAAAGATGGTTTAGTCTGCCTCTCTCTCTCTCTCTCTCTCTCTCTCTCTCTCTCTCTCTCTCTCTCTCTCTCTCTCTCTCTCTCTCTCTCTCTCTCTCTCTCCCCATCTATCTCTCTGCAGTCTGCTCTCTAACTCTCTCTAGCCCCTGTCTCCTCTCTCTCCTCCTGATCTCCTCTCCTCTCCCCATCTATCAGAAGGGCACACTGCAGTCTGCAGTCCACCACTAACCCCTCTCACTCCTCAAGTCACTTAACTTAGACCATTCACCCAACCCTCACCCTGTGCCCCCTCACCCTGCCTAACTCCCCCCTCTCCCTAGGGCAGGGCTGTGTGGGTTTTCAAGAGGGGTAGCCATCTTGTTTTATCATTTGCTCTCGCTCCCTCTGTGACATTTGTTCTTGCCGCTGAACATGTGCAGGAGGACAATTTCTCGATTCTTCCAGGGGCAGACAGCTGCGGGCGCAAATTACACTAAAGCCGTTGCTTTGGGGGGATTAGGGTGGTGCAATGTGTGTATGTGTAAGCATGCAGGGGTCCAAGGGAGCACCCCCATGATGCCCATTAACCCTGTGCTGCCAAATGTCCTCCTGTCCTCATGTGTAATGTACTGTACTGTTCATCACACTGCCTCTGTATAGAGAGAGCCCTGATGTTTGATCACCTTGTAGGCTGCTGGTGATACTTAGATGTATCTGTAACATATTTAGCCCACTCTTATTGTAACAGAGGATATCTGTTCCTTTCTTTTGTTAGACCTCCTGGACTCTATGTTGAAATTGGGTTGGAGCCAATTCCACTTGAATTCAGTCTGTTCGAGGGAGGAATTTAAATAAATTAAACAAATTGAAAATTGCTCACTATGAGGCTTCTTGAACATATAATACAGATTTGTTGGATTTACACAGCACTTTTCAACCAACTGAGGTACTCCTAGCACTTTACATAGTAGGGGCAATCTGTCACCTACCTGGGTGATACACGGTGACCATGGCTGTGCCAGAATGCTCACCACACATCAGCTATAGAGGTGAGTAGTGATATATGCCAAATTAGGAATGAGATTAGGTGGCCATGATGGGGCCAGTTTGGGAATTTAGCCATGACACCAGGGTTAACACCCCGAATCATGATAAATGCCATGGGATTTTAAAGTGGAACTGGCAGCGTTTTAACTACTTTGCAGATATGAAACAAACAGACAATTATAATATCAGTTAAAAATCTCAAATTCCCAGTTTATGCTACAAAACCAACTTTATAAGAGGTTGTCAAAATATATTTGACTCAACATTCCATGACGTATGCTAAGGCATTGTTGGCAGAATAGATGGATGCAGTTCAATGCATGATTAATATAATTCACCAATACATTTATTGGTTGTCCAAAAAGAATTGCTATCAGGTTGTAAATCCCAGCTGGCCTGGTACATTCTCTGCTGCCTCCATTCAGGATGTGCTGTTTCAGTTTCAATGACTTCATATTTTGTACAAAAACTGACACATGTAATTAAGGCTGGGAATGTCAATACAGTCAAACTAGCAAGGGCAATGATCACAAGTCAGTCATAACGTGCGCGGCTAATATGATAGCGTATCTATTTATGTAGCAAACTAAAATCACAGACCCTAAAGTTAGCTACCTAGCTGCTAGGAGGACGTCATGTCATTGTTGGAGTGACTGACCTACTCCCCTCGGATCATTTTTCCGTGGCTACACAGCTAGAGATGCATGTTTCATTTGGTAAACTAGCAAGACATGTGAATCACTTTGCTAGCTAGCGAGCTATGCTGAACGACTGTTATCTCGTTAGCGTATGACTTGCGTTCACAAATTCACTCTGGCTAGCTACACACTCTGTTTTTATTGTCTTAGTGTGCCAGATGACAAGCATTGGCAGGCAAGCTGCAGAAAAACGAGAAAGCTATTCCCCTTCATTTATCAGTGCATTTTTGACTGCCAACTGAAAACGTTTGAGAGGCTTTATCTAATCTTCCTTCGTTAGATATTTGCTCATCTTGCTGTGGCTAGCATTAGTTGTTGATGTGCATATAGGGAAAGAAAGCCTTTTAAGGTTGTTTGATCAATAGGACTGTAAAGTTCCCAAATATAAGAGGACTCCGATGGTATTTAGCCACATATTTGCAGGAATCCATTCAAGTGTATTTTGTGGCTTTTGCCGAATGCATTCTAATGATCTAAAGTTGTGCTGTTGCATCTGCCTATAAACAGTCCAATTCAAAGTGAATGATGGCAGGCCCTTTTGGCAAATGGCTTGTTTGCATATACAGTAGGCCTACTGTACATCTGATTGGCTATGGCTTACTGGTCTGAGTAGACTCCGGTCCTGGACGAGACACTTGTTTTTATTAGGTTTTCTTTAAAGCAGTGTCTATTATTTGTCCAAACACATGACCGACTTCCCACTCTATATTGCTATAGAATTTTCCACAAATGCCTTAGTGTACGTAATTCCCAAACATTCTAAGAATTTATGAAAATGACCATCTCTAAGTGCTCACTTGTCAGAAAATGAAAAAGTGTCATATTCTTCCTGGGGGTGTATATGAACAGATTTGAATAAGATGTCATGTTGCTAAAATGATGTCAGTTCCACTTTAATTAGGCAAGTCAATTAAGAACAAATTATTATTTACAATTGATGGCCTACTGAGGACCCACTTCCAGGAAATGACCCCAACCAAGAATATGATAATTTCCTCAAAGGGTGGCACTATAATTGTCAAAAAAGTAAATAAAAAAATAACATTAAAACACAGCAAACCATTTAAAACATTAACACAAAAAGTAACTGAGTGAGACAAGTGTGACAAGTTTTGTCCCCAAAGGCTATTCTATGTGCTTAAGCCTTTGTCCCCAAAGGCTATTCTCTGTGCTTAAGCCGAATGTCAGAGAAGGATGAGCACTTTGAAGTATGGACATTCAGCAGCAACAGGCTGCAGCCCCGCCAGAGAGATAAGCATTTGCTTGGTCAAACTTTCGACATGAATAATTTCACCACAGAGAATATATTGATTTCCACAGGAAGTCGTTAAACCCCCTGAAAATTGTCAGAGTAACTGGACACCGTGCGGCAGAACAGGGGATTTCTGCAGCACTGTGGGCCTCTTGTGTGTGTTAATAGTCCTCTCAATCTTCAGAATCTGTACTTCTTGCCAAGTTGGAAATATTTTATTGATAGCTTTTTGGGGGCGAGAGAGAGAGAGGTTGATGGTGTGCCAGGGGTATAAAGCGTGAATTTGTCAGATGCTGAGTTGAGTTCACTGCGCTCTTACTGACCCCTCTACTATCAGAAGGGAGGAGGGGTGGTAGGCTTTGGCTCTCTAGGTTGGGGTTTCTTACCCCTCTGTGAGTGCTCTTCTGCTTCCACCAGTTTATTATGGCCAGCTTATGGTTAGTGCTTATAGATGATAGCATAAACAAAATAAATATGTCCTGTATATTATATACCTTTAAATATGGTTTATATGGCCTTTATCAACATTAAAAAGTGTATATTGAACCCTGATCATTGATTGACTCATTTACTGCTACTGTACAGTACAGTGCAGTGCATTCGGGAATGTATTCAGACCCCTTGACTTTTTCCACATTTTGTTACATTACAGCCTTGTTCTAAAATTGATTAAATCGTTTTTTCCCTTATCAATCTGCACACAATACTCCATAGTAACAAAGTAAAAACAGTTTATATTTTTATTTTATCAAATGTATAAAAAAAACTGATATCACATTTACATAGGTATTCAGACCCTTTACTCAATACTTTGTTGAAGCACCTTTGACCACGATTACAGCCTTGATTCTTCTTGGGTATGACGCTACAAGCTTGGCAGACCTGTATTTGGGGAGTTTGTCCCATTCTTCTCTGCAGATCTTCTCAAGCTCTGTCAGGTTGGGCACGGAGCTTCGCTGCACAGGTCTCTGCAGAGATGTTCGATCAGGTTCAAGTCTGGGCTCTGGCTGGGCCACTCAAGGACATTCAGATACTTGTCCCGAAGCCACTGCTGTTGAACCTTCGCCCCAGTCTGAGGTCCTGAATGCTCTGGAGCAGGTTTTCATCAAGGATCTCTCTGTACTTTGCTCTGTTCATATTTCCCTCAATCCTGACTAGTCTCCCAGTCCCTGCTGTTCACAGCATGATGCTGCCACCACCATGCTTCACCGTAGGGATGGTGCTTGGTTTCCTCCAGATGTGACGCTTGGCATTCAGGCCAAATAGTTCAATATTGTTTTCAGTAGACCAGAGAATCTTGTTTCTCATGGTCTGAGAGTCCTTTAAGTGCCTTTTGGCAAACTCCAAGTTGGCTGTCATGTACCTTTTTACTGAGGAGTGTCTTCGGTATGGCCACTCTCATTAAGGCCTGATTGGTGGAGTGCTGCAGGGATGGTTATCCTTCTGGAAGGTTCTCCCATCTCCACAGAGGAACGCTGGTGCTCTGTCTAAGTGACTATCAGGTTCTTGGTCACCTCCCTGACCAAGGCCCTTCTCCCCTGATGGCTCAGTTTGTCTGGGCGGCCAGCTCTAGGAAGAGTCTTGGTGGGTCCAAAATTCTTCCATTTAAAAATGATGGAGGCCACTGTGTTCCTGGGGACCAATCAATTCAATCAAGTTGTAGAAACATCTCAAGGATGATCAATGGAAACACGATGCACCTTTGTATGTTTAATACATTTGCAAAATTTTCTAAAAACTTGTTTTCATTTTGTCATTATGGGGTATTGTGTGTAATCAAATGTGGACAATTCAAGGGATCTGAACACTCAGAATGCACTGTATATTAGAGGAACATCCTTGCCATCTAGTTATCTCCATTTGATAACATTCAGTTAATCTGCTTTAAACATCCAGGGAGTTTTACACAGTCAGTCCAGAAGTATTCTAACAGTGAAACTATATCATTTGGGGTAATGTGTCTGTTAGAAGGAATCTTTGTCTTACCTGTCTGTAGTGAAACCAGAAACCCAGAGGTTAGAGGTCAAAGTGTCCATAGTTTGTGGTGGGCTAAATGGATGGACACCATGTGGCCAGATCAGCACTCTCACTGAGGCAGCATAACATCATAGAGGCTCCTGGACGGATTAAAGGGAAACTTCAGGATTTTGGCAAAGAAGCCCTTTATCTACTTCTCTAGATTCAGATGAAACCCTTTATCTACTTCTCTAGAGTCAGATGAAGCCCTTTATCTACTTCTCTAGAGTCAGATGAAGCCCTTTATCTACTTCTCTAGAGTCAGATGAAGCCCTTTATCTACTTCTCTAGATTCAGATGAAACCCTTTATCTACTTCTCTAGAGTCAGATGAAGCCCTTTATCTACTTCTCTAGAGTCAGATGAAGCCCTTTATCTACTTCTCTAGAGTCAGATGAAGCCCTTTATCTACTTCTCTAGAGTCAGATGAAGCCCTTTATCTACTTCTCTAGAGTCAGATGAAGCCCTTTATCTACTTCTCTAGAGTCAGATGAAGCCCTTTATCTACTTCTCTAGAGTCAGATGAAGCCCTTTATCTACGTCTCTAGAGTCAGATGAATCCCTTTATCTACTTCTCTAGAGTCAGATGAAGCCCTTTATCTACTTCTCTAGAGTCAGATGAAGCCCTTTATCTACTTCTCTAGAGTCAGATGAAGCCCTTTATCTACTTCTCTAGAGTCAGATGAAGCCCTTTATCTACTTCTCTAGAGTCAGATGAAGCCCTTTATCTACTTCTCTAGAGTCAGATGAACTCATGGATAACGTTTTTATCTCTGCATCCAGTATGAAGAAAATTAGAGGTAGTTACGCATGCCACTGCTAACTAGCGTTACCGCAATGACAGGAAGTCTATGGTATCTACTAATATACTAGCAGTTACCGTAGACCTTCAGTCATTGTGCTAACGCTAGTTAGCAATTGCATTTATGCTAGTTAGCAACTTCCTTCAAACTGCAAGCAGAGACATAACAATGGTATCCTTGAGTTTATCTGACTCTGGGGAACTAGACAAAGGGCTTCATTGCCAAAATCTCAAAGTTTCACTATCTCTTTTGACACCACACTCCTCAAAGCAAGTCCTGCAGGCTTTAGGTCTATCTTATCTTGATTATTGTCCCGTCATATGGTCAGGTGCTGCTCAGAAAGACCTAGTTAAGCTGCGCAGGCTCAAAACAGAGCAGCACGTCTTGCTCTTCATTGTAATCAGAGGGCTGATATAAATACTTTGCATGATAGTCTCTCTTGGCTAAGAGTTGAGGAGAGACTGACTGCATCACTTCTTCTTTATATAAGAAACATTAACGTGTTGGAAATTCCAAATTGTTTGCATAGTCAACTTACACACAGCTCTGACAAACACACGTACCCCACCAGACATTTCACCAGGGGTCTTTTCAGGGGGTCTCCAGGTCAAGAACAAATTCAAGGAAACATACAGTATTATACAGAGGCATGAGTGAATGGAACTCCCTTCCATTCTATACAGAGCAAGTGAACAGCAAACCTGCTTTCAAAACAAATAAAGCAACAGCTCTCCCCATGTTTACATTTACATTACATTTAAGTCATTTAGCAGACGCTCTTATCCAGAGCGACTTACAAATTGTGCATACACCTTATGACATCCAGTGGAACAGCCACACAATAGTGCATCTAAATCTTTTAGGGGGCCATTTGTTGTGTGTATGTACTGACTTGTGTCACACACACACACACACACACACACACACACACACATATACACACACACACACACACACACACACACACACACACACACACACACACACACACACACACACACACACACACACACACACACACACACACATATACACACACGCACACACTACATGTTAATGTTTTTTAAATGTATGGAAATTGTAAAGTATTTTATCTGTAATGTGTTTTTGATTATTTGTCGGACAAATCTTCACAGAAGGAGGTCTCTACTCTCTACAGACCAGGATTCTCTTCTCTCTAGAAACCAGGAGACTCTTCTCTCTAGAAACCAGGAGACTCTTCTCTGTACAGACCAGGATTCTCTTCTCTCTACAAACCAGGATTCTTTTCTCTCCACAGACCAGGATTCTCTTCTCTCTACAGACCAGGATTCTATTCTCTCTACAGACCAGGATCATCTACTCTCTACAGACAAGGATTCTCTTCTCTGTACAGACTAGGAGTCTCTACACTCTACAGACCAGTATTCTCTCCTCTCTACAGACCAGGAGTCTCTTCTCTCTACAAATCAGGAGTCTCTACTCTCTACAGAAGGAGGTCTCTACTCTCTACAGAAGGAGGTCTCTACTCTCTACAGACTAGGAGTCTCTACTCTCTATAGACCACGATTCTCTTCTCTCTACAAACCAGGAGTCTCTTCTCTCTACAGACTAGGGGTCTCTACTCTCTACAGACCACGATTATCTTCTCTCTACAGACCAGGAGTCTCTTCTCTCTACAGACCAGGAGTCTCTTCTCTCTACAAACCAGGAGTCTCTACTCTCTACAGAAGGAGGTCTCTACTCTCTACAGACTAGGAGTCTCTACTCTCTACAGACCACGATTCTCTTCTCTCTACAGACCAGGAGTCTCTTCTCTCTACAAATCAGGAGTTTCTACTCTCTACAAACCACGATTATCTTCTCTCTACAGACCAGGATACTCTTCTCTCTACAGACCAGGAGTCTCTTCTCTCTACAAACCAGGAGTCTCTACTCTCTACAGAAGGAGGTCTCTACTCTCTACAGACTAGGAGTCTCTACTCTCTACAGACCACGATTCTCTTCTCTCTACAGACCAGGAGTCTCTTCTCTCTACAGACCATGATTCTCTACTCTCTACAGACTAGGAGTCTCTACTCTTTACAGAGCACGATTCTCTTCTCTCTACAGACCAGTAGTCTCTTCTCTCTACAGACTAGGAGTCTCTTCTCTCTACAAACCAGGATTATTTTCTCTCCACAGACCAGGATTCTCTTCTCTCTACAGACCAGGATTCTCTTTTCTCTACAAACCAGGAGTCTCTTCTCTCTACAGACCAGGAGTCTCTTCTCTCTACAGACCAGGAGTCTCTTCTCTCCACAGACCAGGATTCTCTTCTCTCTACAGACCAGGATTCTCTTCTCTCCACAGACCAGGAGTCTCTTCTCTCCACAGACCAGGATTCTCTTCTCTCTACAGACCAGGATTCTCTTCTCTCCACAAACCAGGAGTCTCTTCTCTCCACAGACCAGGATTCTCTTCTCTCTACAGACCAGGATTCTCTTCTCTCTACAAACCAGGAGTCTCTTCTCTCCACAGACCAGGATTCTCTTCTCTCTACAGACCAGGATTCTCTTCTCTCTACAAACCAGGAGTCTCTTCTCTCCACAGACCAGGATTCTCTTCTCTCTACAGACCAGGATTCTCTTCTCTCTACAGACCAGGAGTCTCTTCTCTCTACAGACCAGGATTCTCTACTCTCTACAGACCAGGAGTCTCTTCTCTCTACAGACCAGGATTCTCTTCTCTCTACAGACCAGGATTCTCTTCTCTCTACAAACCAGGAGTTCTCTTCTCTCTACAGACCAGGATTATCTTCTCTCTACAGACCAGGATTCTCTTCTCTCTACAGACCAGGATTCTCTTCTCTCTACAAACCAGGAGTCTCTACTCTCTACAGACCAGGAGGTCTCTTCTCTACAGACCAGGATTCTCTTCTCTCTACAGACCAGGATTCTCTTCTCTCTACAGACCATGATTCTCTTCTCTCTACAGACCAGGATTCTCTTCTCTCTACAGACCAGGATTCTCTTCTCTCTACAGACCAGGATTCTCTTCTCTCTACAGACCATGATTCTCTTCTCTCCACAGACCAGGATTCTCTTCTCTCTACAGACCAGGATTCTCTTCTCTCTACAAACCAGGAGTCTCTACTCTCTACAGAAGGAGGTCTCTACTCTCTACAGACTAGGAGTCTCTACTCTCTACAGACCACGATTCTCTTCTCTCTACAGACCAGGAGTCTCTTCTCTCTACAAATCAGGAGTTTCTACTCTCTACAAACCACGATTATCTTCTCTCTACAGACCAGGATTCTCTTCTCTCTACAGACCAGGAGTCTCTTCTCTCTACAAACCAGGAGTCTCTACTTCTACAGAAGGAGGTCTCTACTCTCTACAGACCAGGAGTCTCTTCTCTCTACAGACCAGGATTCTCTTCTCTCTACAGACCAGGATTCTCTTCTCTCCACAGACCAGGATTCTCTACTCTCTACAGACTAGGAGTCTCTCTCTTTACAGACCAGGATTCTCTTCTCTCTACAGACCAGTAGTCTCTTCTCTCTACAGACCAGGATTCTCTTCTCTCTACAAACCAGGAGTCTCTCTCTCCACAGACCAGGATTCTCTTCTCTCTACAGACCAGGATTCTCTTCTCTCTACAGACCAGGATTCTCTTCTCTCTACAAACCAGGATTCTTTCTCTCCACAGACCAGGATTCTCTTCTCTCTACAGACCAGGATTCTCTTCTCTCTACAGACCAGGATTCTCTTCTCTCTACAGACCAGGATTCTCTTCTCTCTACAGACCAGGATTCTCTTCTCTCTACAGACCAGGATTCTCTTCTCTCCACAGACCAGGATTCTCTTCTCTCTACAGACCAGGATTCTCTTCTCTCCACAGACCAGGATTCTCTTCTCTCTACAGACCAGGATTCTCTTCTCTCTACAGACCAGGATTCTCTTCTCTCCACAGACCAGGATTCTCTTCTCTCCACAGACCAGGATTCTCTTCTCTCTACAGACCAGGATTCTCTTCTCTCTACAGACCAGGATTCTCTTCTCTCTACAGACCAGGATTCTCTTCTCTCTACAGACCAGGATTCTCTTCTCTCTACAGACCAGGATTCTCTTCTCTCTACAGACCAGGATTCTCTTCTCTCCACAGACCAGGATTCTCTTCTCTCTACAGACCACGATTCTCTTCTCTCCACAGACCAGGATTCTCTTCTCTCTACAGACCAGGATTCTCTTCTCTCTACAGACCAGGATTCTCTTCTCTCCACAGACCAGGATTCTCTTCTCTCCACAGACCAGGATTCTCTTCTCTCTACAGACCATGATTCTCTTCTCTCTACAGACCATGATTCTCTTCTCTCTACAGACCAGGATTCTCTTCTCTCTACAGACCAGGATTATCTTCTCTCTACAGACCAGGATTCTCTTCTCTCTACAGACCAGGATTCTCTTCTCTCTACAGACCAGTAGTCTCTTCTCTCTACAGACCAGGATTCTCTTCTCTCTACAGACCAGTAGTCTCTTCTCTCTACAGACCATGATTCTCTTCTCTCTACAGACCAGGATTCTCTTCTCTCTACAGACCAGTAGTCTCTTCTCTCTACAGACCAGGATTCTCTCTCTCTACAAACCAGGAGTCTCTTCTCTCCACAGACCAGGATTCTCTTCTCTCCACAGACCAGGATTCTCTTCTCTCTACAGACCAGGATTCTCTTCTCTCTACAGACCAGGATTCTCTTCTCTCTACAGACCAGGATTCTCTTCTCTCTACAGACTAGGAGTCTCTTCTCTCTACAAACCAGGATTATTTTCTCTCCACAGACCAGGATTCTCTTCTCTCTACAGACCAGGATTCTCTTTTCTCTACAAACCAGGAGTCTCTTCTCTCTACAGACCAGGAGTCTCTTCTCTCTACAGACCAGGTGTCACGCCCTGGTCGAAGTATTTTGTGTTTTTCTTTATGTATTTGGTCAGGCCAGGGTGTGACATGGGTTTTTGTATGTGGTGTGTAGCTTAGTGGGATTGTAGCTTAGTGGGGTGTTCTAGGAGAGTCTATGGCTGTCTGAAGTGGTTCTCAATCAGAGGCAGGTGTTTATCGTTGTCTCTGATTGGGAACCATATTTAGGCAGCCATATTCTTTGGTTGTATTGTGGGTGATTGTCCTGAGTGTCTTGATGTCCTTAGTCTGTGTTGGTTTGCACCAATTAAGGCTGTTTTCACTACGTTTATTGTTTTGTTGAGTTTGTGTTTTGGATTCGTGTTACGTTGTGTGATTAAACATGGATCGCAATATACACGCTGCAGTTTGGTCCGACTCTCCTTCACCACATGAAAACCGTGACACCAGGATTATCTTCTCTCTACAGACCAGGATTATCTTCTCTCTACAGACCAGGATTCTCTTCTCTCTACAGACCAGGATTCTCTTCTCTCTACAGACCAGGATTCTCTTCTCTCTACAGACCAGGATTCTCTTCTCTCTACAGACCAGGATTCTCTTCTCTCTACAGACCAGGATTCTCTTCTCTCTACAGACTAGGATTCTCTTCTCTTTACAGACCAGGATTCTCTTCTCTCTACAGACTAGGATTCTCTTCTCTCTACAGACCAGGATTCTCTTCTCTCTACAGACCAGGATTCTCTACTCTCTACTGACCAGGATTCTCTACTCTCTACAGACCAGGACTCTCTACTCTCTACAGACCAGGATTCTCTACTCTCTACAGACCAGGATTCTCTACTCTCTACAGACCAGGATTCTCTACTCTCTACAGACCAGGATTCTCTACTCTCTACAGACCAGGATTCTCTACTCTCTACTGAACAGGATTCTCTACTCACTACAGACCAGGACTCTCTACTCTCTACAGACCGGGATTCTCTACTCTCTACAGACCAGGATTCTCTACTCTCTACAGACCAGGATTCTCTACTCTCTACAGACCAGGATTCTCTACTCTCTACAGACCAGGAGTCTCTTCTCTCTACTGAAGGAGGTCTCTACTCTCTATAGACTAGGGGTCTCTACTGAAGGAGGTCTCTACTCTCTATAGACTAGGGATCTCTACTGAAGGAGGTCTCTACTCTCTATAGACTAGGGGTCTCTACTGAATGAGGTCTCTACTGTCTATAGACTATGAGTCTCTACTGAAGGTGGTCTCTACTCTCTATAGACTAGGGGTCTCTACAGAAGGAGGTCTCTTCTCTCTATAGGCTCGTGGTCTCTCCAGAAAGAGGTCTCTACTCTCTATAGACTAGGGGTCTCTACAGAAGGAGGTCTCTACTCTCTATAGACTAGGGGTCTCTACAGAAGGAGGTCTCTACTCTCTATAGACTAGGGCTCTCTCCAGAAGGTGCTCGGCTGACGGCTGGCATAGAGGGAGGGGGTGGAGTGTGCTGCAGTAACCGTGGCGATAGCAGGCAGAAGTGACAGCTGCAGGTGTGGACAGACACAGGGCTGGATAGATGGAGCAACAGGCAGAACGAACGGCAACTGTTGGCCTAATGCCTGGGGATAAATAATAAACCAACTGTGAGATAAGCACTGTTCTTCAGCAGCGGGAGAAAAGGCTGCTTGAAAGGGGGGGAATGCATGACTTTTAAATCCCGGCACCCGCAGTTTGGCACAGAAGATTAGGCTCTGAAGTTTAATTAAGCAGATGTCGCCATTAATATTTCAACTTCTGAGCAACCTGATATTGGACTGCGTGGTGATGTCATATGCACAGGCATCAGTACATAAGCTGGAGAGCAAAATGGTTTCTCTGGTTGGATCAGTGTCTGCCCATCTGGAGGCATACAGTCGGTGGACTGTGGAGAGGAACCCATTTAGAGATCATCACGATGGACTCCTCCAAAGGGGGATCCCTCCGAGGTCAGCCAAAGACTCATAGTAGTGTCATTGTGTCTTACCACTTTGTTTTCAACGTGTCCCCACAGTGGCGTTCATGAAATAGAGTGTCAGAAATACTCATACTTGCTCAAACATGGTTTCAGAATGCAACACAGTGATGTCTAGGGTTGGGGTTAAGGTTACAGCAAACGGCTGTCCTGTCTACTATACATCCCATATCAGCACCCTCTGCTGGTGTCACTGTGGGGGTCACAGTGACAGATTCCTTGCACTGTACAGAGCTCCATGTTCAAACAGTACATGCCATCAAAATTGCATCAGCATGCAACATTCAAACTTATTATCATTTTTCTGCGGTGTCGCTGGAATATTTGAGGCTCCGTGTCGTTGTAGAGCCTTTGGGCGGCCTTCTCAGAGCCTTTTCCTGGGCTGTAATGCCAGGCATCCTGCTCTGTCAGCAGGGTAACCCTATATACCGCAGTGTGTGTGTGTGTGTGTGTGTGTGTGTGTGTGTGTGTGTGTGTGTGTGTGTGTGTGTGTGTGTGTGTGTACTGTAGCAGCACGGCCACTAGCTCCAACACATGCTGCAGTATTTTAGTATCTGTAATTACCCACGTCTCAACACCCCTCAGCTCTGGGAAGAGTGGATCCCTGCTTACTGTGGCAAACACTACAGTGAATTTACTACAAAGCTGGTAGACCTGCTTAACTCTAAGGAAGGCCTTCTCACCTATCCTCCAGCCAGACCACTCTGCTCAACTCTCACATAGACCTCGTCTTCTCCCCTATACTCCAGACAGACCACTCTGCTCAACTCTAAGGAAGGCCTAGTCTTCTCCCTTATCCTCCAGCCAGACCACTCTGCTCAACTCTCACATAGACCTAGTCTTCTCTCCTATCCTCCAGACAGACCACTGAGGGGTGGATCATGGGTGGGTGGTTGGGTGCATACTGCCCTGTGCAGTCTGGCCTTGCAACTACTACACCATTCATCTATCCAACCGTCTATCCATCCATCCATCATCTCCACTCCCCCTGTTTCCATGCACCCACGATGAAAGAGCTGCACCAGGCAGTACCCTACCACCCCCTCCACAGCAGCAGGCTACTTGGCACTAACATAAGCTGTCGTGTCTCCCTGAGGCCGGAGTGTGCCAGGCGACAGCTGCATGGATCAGGCCCCGGGGCCCGTGCCCCGCCTGCCTATTAGCCGCCTGTTAGACCCCACTGGTTGGCCCTGGCTGGTCTCTGAGGGCCAGGGCCACACGGGGGCCACTCTGTTCTCCTCAATGGGAGCATTGTTCTGGGGAGCGCTGGATAAGCCCCCATATCAGAGAGCTACAAGAGTCGTGGAGCTTGATCAGATGAGCTTGATGTGATGGTTGGGTGATTGTGGGTCCATATGAAACTACTTCCTCTTGATGGCCTTAATGGACTAACTGATTTGGCTCTGGGTATGAGGTCAATATGACATGAAATTGACCTTGCTGCAGACTCACGGGGAGAAAAATACTATCATTACCTGGCTTCCCAGGCAAGGTGCATGAAGAAATATTAAGCGACTTTTGGAGAGGGGAATGGAATGTGATTTATTGCATGCTGCTGGACCGATATTCACACAGCATCTCCAAGTAGAAGTGCTAATCTAGGCAGAGTACTCTGCACTTTTTACTGTGGAGTCCAGCGTGGGCGTAGATTAGAATCCATGTAACTGGGGGTGATTTTTTCTGTCACGCTGTGCATTGGCCAAAGAGCACGGTTCTGGTTGCTGCAGTGGCCAACCTGACACCCAGGCCACTGTGAGTTACTACAGGGGTGCCACTAAACCTGACCTCTGCACAGGGACCCACAATGGTCCTGACTCCCAAAAGCACAGGACTAAAATAAGTCTTCTGAGAAAGTTAACTGGAATAATATTCTCTTTTGTTGTGGGTGGCATTCTTTCCCCCCTGTCTCATCACCCCAGAATGAACACCATGTTAGGAGAAATTAGTAGTATTTGCGTCAACTAAGTTGCAGTAATGTTACTGCTTTCCCTCTGTGTTGTGTCCCTTCCCAGAGATAAACGCCTGCTTGTTTCCTCACATGCCAGCAGAGGGAGCGCTTGTCTTGACTTCAGTCTCTACCAAGGAGTACCATGGGTTGATAGGTTTAGCTCAAAGTGTCATTTTAGGAATGGACCGTTTTTGATTTAGTGCCAAATGCTCCAAACCGTTATGGAGTCAAAACCCTAGTCTCTATTGAAGGTCATGCATAAGACTCTCTGAATATGAGAGACCATGAGATTCCTTAGGTCAGGAGAGTAGCAGCTTAGTGCTCTTCTCCTCTAATAGATTATTTTAAAGGAGATTAGTCTTAAAGTACCTCTAGTTGATGTCCTCTTGTACATCCCTTATCACTTAGCCTCACTGCAGCACTGTTTCCAAAGTTGTATCAAGACAAAAATACAAACATGCGTTTATTTAAAGATGTGCGTGTGTGTGTGTGTGCGTGCATGCATGAGTGTGTTCACGCAGTACTGCTCCATTCCTGCTTAGCGGTGCTCCTGTAACAGAGTGCCAGAGTTGCCGGGCGTGGCTTGGCAAGCGTGTTTTTGTTGATGTTGGAGGGGAGTATCAGGCTCTCCTAGATGTCCCAGACAGTCCAGCATCTCCTTCGCTAAAAACAAACTGTTGGGGCTTTTATTCATCCACTGATTGGATGGACAAGAGCCTGTCTCCAGAAATCACTATAATCCTTTTAGATAAAACAAACCCCTCATCCAATCCTCCGCTTCGATCCCTCCCTCCCTCCCTCCCTCCCTCCCTCCCTCCCTCCCTCCCCCTCCCTCCCTCCCTCCCTCCCTCCCTCCCTCCCTCCCTCCCTCCCTCCCTCCCTCCCTCCCTCCCTCCCTCCCCCCTCCCTCCTTCCTCTCTACTCCCCTCCCTCCTCCTCTCCTCCCCTCCCTCCCCTCCCTCCCTCCCTCCCTCCCTCCCTCCCTCCCTCTCCTCCCCTCCCTCCCTCCCTCCTCCACTCCCCTCCCTCCCTCCTCTCTACTCTCCTCCCTCCCTCCTCTCTACTCTCCTCCCTCCTCCTCTCCACTCCCTCCCCTCCCTCCTCCCCTCCACTCCCTCCCTCCCTCCCCTCCCTCCTCCTCCCTCCCTCCCTCCCTCCCTCCCTCCCTCCCTCCCTCCCTCCCTCCCTCCCTCCCTCCCTCCTCCTCTCCCTCCCTCCCTCCTCCCCTCCCTCCTCCTCTCCACTCCCCTTCCTCCCTCCTCTCTACTCCCCTCCCTCCTCCTCTCCACTCCCCTCCCTTCCTCCCTCCCTCCTCTCTACTCCCCTCCCTCCTCCTCTCCACTCCCCTCCCTCCTCCTCTCCACTCCCCTCCCTCCTCCTCTCCACTCCCTCCCTCCTCCCCTCCCTCCTCCCTCTCCACTCCCCTTCCTCCCTCCTCTCCACTCCCCTCCCTCCCTCCTCTCTACTCCCCTCCCTCCTCCTCTCCACTCCCCTCCCTCCCTCCTCTCTACTCTCCTCCCTCCTCCTCTCCACTCCCCTCCCTCCTCCTCTCCACTCCCTCCCTCCTCCCCTCCCTCCTCCTCTCCACTCCCCTCCCTCCCTCCTCTCTACTCCCCTCCCTCCCTCTATCCACCCCTCCCTTCCTCTCTCTCTCCTATCCCCTTGTCGGTTGGGGTAGGGAGTTTTAATCCAAGTAGATTATGCCCTAAATTGGGTGACTGTCAGAGAAGGCAGCGTCGGCAAATCAATGGCTGCTACATGCGTCCCTCCTGCCTCTATCTGTGGATATTTTCATCTGGCCGTTGATGTTGTCAGTGTGACGGCACATCAGTCTGGTCTGGTCTCTGCGTGACCTTTTCATCTGCTCTGGGATACCAGGGACCAGGAGGGGAACCTTCACCGGCAGGACGCATAGGAACTACAGCACTCTAGATCCATGTGAATGACCACTGCATGGTGAACTTCTGGTGAATAGTTGTTGGAATGTCTTGGTCATGGTTGATGGACAGGTCGCAGTGATCTAAATACTGCCTCTTCATTGTGTCATATTGGAGTGTGATCTTCCAACACCAGAAGGCAACAGGAGCAGGTTGTCGTGCTTTAGGATTGTAAAGAGGAGAGATTGACCTGTGGTTTTGAGAGGATGATAAAATAAGGAAAGAAAGGGTTGGAGGATGACAGGATCCAGACACCGGATATTCACGCACACTGAGGAGAAGAGCAGTCTGGGTCACACAGTCAAAAAGAACGTCAGAGTCTTCCACTTCCTTTAGCCGACATGAGAAAACTTACCCCTAAACCCTGCAGACTCATTCAGGCTTGCTGATCCTGAAGTGTGTTGTTGTTGTTTTGTTGTGTGCTGACTGAGATATTGGAGAGGAGCCATAGCCAGCGGAACCGTACGGATATCCTCCTCAGGAGACACAGTGGACCCAGGCAGGATGGGACTACGACCCAGAGCCAGATCAGGTGGAGAAACAAACAGGCTGGGACCCAGAGGAACCCCCACAGGGTTGAGGCTGGGACCCAGAGGAACCCCAACAGGGCTGAGGCTGGGACCCAGAGGAACCTCCACAGGGTTGAGGCTGGGACCCAGAGGAACCCCCACAGGGCTGAGGCTGGGACCCAGAGGAACTCCCACAGGGCTGAGGCTGGGACCCAGAGGAACCTCCACAGGGTTGAGGCTGGGACCCAGAGGAACCCCCACAGGGCTGAGGCTGGGACCCAGAGGAACTCCCACAGGGCTGAGGCTGGGACCCAGAGGAACCTCCACAGGGCTGAGGCTGGGACCCAGAGGAACTCCCACAGGGCTGAGGCTGGGACCCAGAGGAACCTCCACAGGGCTGAGGCTGGGACCCAGAGGAACCTCCACAGGGCTGAGGCTGGGCCTGTGGATCCTGTGTTTCAGCTGGTTCTGCTTCACTGCTCACGCTCAGATGAAGATACCGCCTGAGACGTGAGTAGACCCTTAAAACTATGTAGTACTGCTCACCTCCAACAGTCTCTCCTTTAACATTTCATATAGCCTACTGATGCTTTGTGTGTCAAATACAAATAAAATACAATGTTATTTGTCACATCCTTGGTAAACAACAGGTGTAGACTAACAGTGAAATGCTTACTTATAGGCCCTTTCCATCAAAGCAGAGAGAGAGAAATTAGAGAAATAACCAAGAATAAATCCACAATGAGTAATGTTAACTTGGCTTTAGACGCGGGGTACCAGTACCAAGTTCATGTGTAGGGGTATGAAGAAATTGAGGTAGATACGGTGCATTCGGAAAGTATTCAAAACCCTCGCCTTTTTCCAAATTTTGTTACGTTGCAGCCTTATTCTAAAACGGATTAAATTGTCTGGGATATTGTGTGTAGATTGATGAGGAAATTAAAAATGTTCATCCATTTTAGAATAAGGCTGTAATGTGACAAAATGTGGAAAAAGTCGTTGGGTCTGAATCCTTCCTGAAGGCGCTGTATGTACATAGGGGCAAAGTGACTAGGCAACAGGATAGATAGATAATAACCAGGCACAGCAGCATATGTACTGAGTCAAAAGAGTTTGTGCAAAAAAGGTCAATACAGATAGTTTGCGTAACTATTGGTTAAATATTTAACTGACTATTTAGCAGTCTTATGGCTTGGGGGTAGAAGCTGTTCAGGGTCCTGTTGGTCCCAGACTTTGTGCATCAGTATAGCTTGCTGTGCGGTAGCAGAGAGAACAGTCTGTGACTTGAGAGGCTGGAGTCTTTGATAATTATTAGTGCCTTCCTCTGACACCGCCTGGTATAGAGATCCTGGATTGCAGGGAGCTGGGCCCCAGTGATGTGCTGGGCCATACGCGCTACCCTCTGTAGCGCCTTGCGGTCGGACGCCGAGCAGTTGCCATACCAGGCGGTGATGCTACCAGGCGGTGCTACCAGGCAGGATGCTCTACATGGTGCAGCTGTATAACTTTCTGAGGATCTGAGGGCTCATGACAAATTTAGAGGCACAAGTGGCACAAGTCTATGCTGAGCAATTCACTCAGCTCAGTGGTATTCTCACCATACTATCTCCTATATCTATGTGGTCTGTCGCAATCCTCTAGTTGATGGTGATGGGTCTCCGTAGTTTTCTCAGCATCTTGTCACCCTGACTACGGTTCAGCAGCAGTAAAAGAGGATGGATGCAAGTGACTTCTGACTTTCTCACTTCTAACAAATGCAAGTGTTGCTCTTGCAAAATGTTTGAGGATAAAATGTCTGACCAGTAGAATCCAGCCCAGTTATAGAAGAGGAGGATTAAACTGATAAATGGCATATAAGGAGGAGATTGAATCTCTATTCTGATACGTTCTGTCTGATAGACTGCCTGACTGGCTGACTGCCTGACTGGCTGGTGCTTGTTGTTTATCTGCAGTCAGCTGCTGTTCGGTGTGTTTTAAGGCCTGATTACACATTGACCCTGATTCCTCTCTCCTCTCCCTCCGCTTCTCTCCCTCTGCTATAATTTAACCCCATCCAACTGTCACCAAAACCACAGCCCTCAAAAAGGTCACATGAGCCTGGGAGATTAATCACGGTTGAGTCCCACACTTTGCCCTCTGCTCTCTGCCCGCCTGGCCCTGTGTCCACACTCATCTCTCATCCCACCACATTAGGGGACAGAGCCATCGGGCATCCAGGCCAGTCGCACAACATGATTTGATGTGATTGTGACAAAGCCCTGATTTTTTTCCCCTCTTGCTTTCAAAATCCAGATTTTCTCCTCTTGTGGAAATCAGCCACAGTTTTACTCAGCTGGAAGAGAACAAACCTCATCATCAGGTCACTTAGTGTGCTGATGTGATGGAGTGTTTGTCCAGTGGTTCGCTACATTATATTTCCCATGTGGGAATAGTCTAGACTTGTCTTTGTGGTAAAGTGCATCACTATATCCCCTAGGCACAATGGGGAGAGCTGGCTGTTCTGTGCTTGTCTGGGATTCTGTAGATTGTATTTGTAGGCTATTACAGAGCTGGTGCTGGACAAACAAGATATTCTCCTGATCTTACATACATTTACTTGAGTCAGGTCGAAAATCATACTGATTAACCCAAAGCTATCGCGCTCTTCAAAGTTCTCAACAGCAAAATCAAATACAATTTTATTTGTCACATACGCCAAATACAACAGGTGTTGTAGACCTTACCGTGAAATGCTTACAAGCCTTTAAAACCAACAATGCAGTTTTAAGAAAATAGAGTTAAGAAGATATTTATGAAAATAAACAACAACAAAAAAAGAAACACAATAACATAACAATAATGAGGCTCTACTGGTTTTTACACCAGTGTGTCACAGATAAAAGATACTTGACCAGCTACTTCTGAACTGTTTATGTATGAGAATTTGATAACTTTACTAATCATAGTTCCCATCAGGAAACATTTGGCATAGGATGTCATCGTCTTTGGCACTGAGAATTGTGTTTTTTTTGTCTACCACCGGAAACCCAGTCAGCAGTGGTCAGTCATTCAGCGGTGGTCAGTCAGTCAGCGGTGGTCAGTCAGTCAGCAGTGGTCAGTCAGTCAGCGGTGGTCAGTCAGCGGTGGTCAGTCATTCAGCGGTGGTCAGTCAGTCAGCGGTGGTCAGTCAGTCAGCGGTGGTCAGTCAGTCAGCAGTGGTCAGTCATTCAGCGGTGGTCAGTCATTCAGCAGTGGTCAGTCAGTCAGCAGTGGTCAGTCAGTCAGCGGTGGTCAGTCAGCGGTGGTCAGTCATTCAGCGGTGGTCAGTCAGTCAGCGGTGGTCAGTCATTCAGCGGTGGTCAGTCAGTCAGCAGTGGTCAGTCATTCAGCGGTGGTCAGTCAGTCAGCAGTGGTCAGTCATTCAGCGGTGGTCAGTCAGTCAGCGGTGGTCAGTCATTCAGCGGTGGTCAGTCAGCGGTGGTCAGTCATTCAGCAGTGGTCAGTCATTCAGCGGTGGTCAGTCAGTCAGCGGTGGTCAGTCAGTCAGCAGTGGTCAGTCAGTCAGCGGTGGTCAGTCAGTCAGCGGTGGTCAGTCAGTCAGCGGTGGTCAGTCAGTCAGCAGTGGTCAGTCAGTCAGCGGTGGTCAGTCAGTCAGCGGTGGTCAGTCAGTCAGCGGTGGTCAGTCATTCAGTGGTGGTCAGTCAGTCAGCAGTGGTCAGTCATTCAGTGGTGGTCAGTCAGTCAGCAGTGGTCAGTCATTCAGCGGTGGTCAGTCAGTCAGCGGTGGTCAGTCAGTCAGCAGTGGTCAGTCAGTCAGCGGTGGTCAGTCAGCGGTGGTCAGTCATTCAGCGGTGGTCAGTCAGTCAGCAGTGGTCAGTCATTCAGCGGTGGTCAGTCAGTCAGCAGTGGTCAGTCATTCAGCGGTGGTCAGTCAGTCAGCAGTGGTCAGTCATTCAGCGGTGGTCAGTCAGTCAGCAGTGGTCAGTCATTCAGCGGTGGTCAGTCATTCAGCAGTGGTCAGTCAGTCAGCAGTGGTCAGTCAGTCAGCGGTGGTCAGTCAGCGGTGGTCAGTCATTCAGCGGTGGTCAGTCAGTCAGCGGTGGTCAGTCATTCAGCGGTGGTCAGTCAGTCAGCAGTGGTCAGTCATTCAGCGGTGGTCAGTCAGTCAGCAGTGGTCAGTCATTCAGCGGTGGTCAGTCAGTCAGCGGTGGTCAGTCAGTCAGCAGTGGTCAGTCAGTCAGCGGTGGTCAGTCAGCGGTGGTCAGTCAGTCAGCGGTGGTCAGTCAGTCAGCGGTGGTCAGTCATTCAGTGGTGGTCAGTCAGTCAGCAGTGGTCAGTCATTCAGTGGTGGTCAGTCAGTCAGCAGTGGTCAGTCATTCAGCGGTGGTCAGTCATTCAGCGGTGGTCAGTCATTCAGCAGTGGTCAGTCATTCAGCGGTGGTCAGTCATTCAGCAGTGGTCAGTCATTCAGTGGTGGTCAGTCAGTCAGCAGTGGTCAGTCATTCAGCGGTGGTCAGTCAGTCAGCGGTGGTCAGTCAGTCAGCGGTGGTCAGTCATTCAGCAGTGGTCAGTCATTCAGCGGTGGTCAGTCAGTCAGCGGTGGTCAGTCATTCAGCGGTGGTCAGTCATTCAGCGGTGGTCAGTCAGTCAGCGGTGGTCAGTCATTCAGCGGTGGTCAGTCAGTCAGCGGTGGTCAGTCATTCAGCAGTGGTCAGTCAGTCAGCGGTGGTCAGTCATTCAGCGGTGGTCAGTCATTCAGTGGTGGTCAGTCAGTCAGCGGTGGTCAGTCAGTCAGCGGTGGTCAGTCAGCGGTGGTCAGTCATTCAGCGGTGGTCAGTCAGTCAGCGGTGGTCAGTCAGTCAGCGGTGGTCAGTCAGTCAGCGGTGGTCAGTCAGTCAGCGGTGGTCAGTCAGTCAGCGGTGGTCAGTCATTCAGCGGTGGTCAGTCATTCAGCGGTGGTCAGTCAGTCAGCGGTGGTCAGTCAGTCAGCGGTGGTCAGTCAGTCAGCGGTGGTCAGTCATTCAGCAGTGGTCAGTCATTCAGCGGTGGTCAGTCAGTCAGCAGTGGTCAGTCAGTCAGCGGTGGTCAGTCAGTCAGCGGTGGTCAGTCAGTCAGCGGTGGTCAGTCAGTCAGCGGTGGTCAGTCATTCAGCAGTGGTCAGTCAGTCAGCGGTGGTCAGTCAGTCAGCGGTGGTCAGTCATTCAGCAGTGGTCAGTCAGTCAGCGGTGGTCAGTCATTCAGCAGTGGTCACTCATTCAGCGGTGGTCAGTCAGTCAGCGGTGGTCAGTCATTCAGCGGTGGTCAGTCAGTCAGCGGTGGTCAGTCAGTCAGCGGTGGTCAGTCAGTCAGCGGTGGTCAGTCAGTCAGCGGTGGTCAGTCAGCGGTGGTCAGTCAGTCAGCGGTGGTCAGTCAGTCAGCGGTGGTCAGTCAGCGGTGGTCAGTCAGTCAGCGGTGGTCAGTCATTCAGCAGTGGTCAGTCAGTCAGCGGTGGTCAGTCAGTCAGCGGTGGTCAGTCATTCAGCGGTGGTCAGTCATTCAGCGGTGGTCAGTCAGTCAGCGGTGGTCAGTCAGCGGTGGTCAGTCAGCGGTGGTCAGTCATGAAAATAAACAACAAAAAAAAGAAACACAATAACATAACAATAATGAGGCTCTACTGGTTTTTACACCAGTGTGTCACAGATAAAAGATACTTGACCAGCTACTTCTGAACTGTTTATGTATGAGAATTTGATAACTTTACTAATCTTAGTTCCCATCAGGAAACATTTGGCATAGGATGTCATCGTCTTTGGCACTGAGAATTGTGTTTTTTTTGTCTACCACCGGAAATCCAGTCAGCAGTGGTCAGTCAGTCAGCGGTGGTCAGTCAGCGGTGGTCAGTCATTCAGCAGTGGTCAGTCATGCAGCGGTGGTCAGTCATTCAGTGGTGGTCAGTCAGTCAGCGGTGGTCAGTCAGTCAGCGGTGGTCAGTCAGCGGTGGTCAGTCAGTCAGCGGTGGTCAGTCAGTCAGCGGTGGTCAGTCATTCAGCGGTGGTCAGTCAGTCAGCGGTGGTCAGTCAGTCAGCGGTGGTCAGTCAGTTAGCGGTGGTCAGTCAGTCAGCGGTGGTCAGTCAGTCAGCGGTGGTCAGTCAGTCAGCGGTGGTCAGTCATTCAGTGGTGGTCAGTCAGTCAGCGGTGGTCAGTCATTCAGCGGTGGTCAGTCAGTCAGCGGTGGTCAGTCATTCAGCAGTGGTCAGTCAGTCAGCGGTGGTCAGTCAGTCAGCGGTGGTCAGTCATTCAGCGGTGGTCAGTCAGCGGTGGTCAGTCATTCAGCGGTGGTCAGTCAGTCAGCGGTGGTCAGTCATTCAGCGGTGGTCAGTCAGCGGTGGTCAGTCATTCAGCGGTGGTCAGTCAGTCAGCGGTGGTCAGTCATTCAGCGGTGGTCAGTCAGCGGTGGTCAGTCAGCGGTGGTCAGTCATTCAGCAGTGGTCAGTCAGTCAGCGGTGGTCAGTCAGTCAGCGGTGGTCAGTCAGTCAGCGGTGGTCAGTCAGTCAGCGGTGGTCAGTCAGCGGTGGTCAGTCAGTCAATGGTCGTCATTCAGCGGTGGTCAGGTCAGCGGTGGTCAGTCAGCGGTGGTCAGTCATTCAGCGGTGGTCAGTCAGTCAGCGGTGGTCAGTCAGTCAGCGGTGGTCAGTCAGTCAGCGGTGGTCAGTCAGTCAGCGGTGGTCAGTCAGTCAGCGGTGGTCAGTCAGTCAGCGGTGGTCAGTCAGCGGTGGTCAGTCAGCGGTGGTCAGTCATTCAGCAGTGGTCAGTCATTCAGCAGTGGTCAGTCATTCAGTGGTGGTCAGTCAGTCAGCGGTGGTCAGTCATTCAGCGGTGGTCAGTCAGTCAGCAGTGGTCAGTCATTCAGCGGTGGTCAGTCAGTCAGCGGTGGTCAGTCATTCAGCAGTGGTCAGTCATTCAGCGGTGGTCAGTCATTCAGCAGTGGTCAGTCATTCAGCGGTGGTCAGTCAGTCAGCAGTGGTCAGTCAGTCAGCGGTGGTCAGTCAGTCAGCGGTGGTCAGTCAGTCAGCGGTGGTCAGTCAGCGGTGGTCAGTCATTCAGCAGTGGTCAGTCATTCAGCGGTGGTCAGTCAGTCAGCGGTGGTCAGTCATTCAGCAGTGGTCAGTCAGTCAGCGGTGGTCAGTCATTCAGCAGTGGTCAGTCATTCAGCGGTGGTCAGTCAGTCAGCGGTGGTCAGTCATTCAGCGGTGGTCAGTCAGTCAGCGGTGGTCAGTCAGTCAGCGGTGGTCAGTCAGTCAGCGGTGGTCAGTCAGTCAGCGGTGGTCAGTCAGCGGTGGTCAGTCAGTCAGCGGTGGTCAGTCAGTCAGCGGTGGTCAGTCAGCGGTGGTCAGTCAGTCAGCGGTGGTCAGTCATTCAGCAGTGGTCAGTCAGTCAGCGGTGGTCAGTCAGTCAGCGGTGGTCAGTCATTCAGCGGTGGTCAGTCATTCAGCGGTGGTCAGTCAGTCAGCGGTGGTCAGTCAGCGGTGGTCAGTCAGCGGTGGTCAGTCATGAAAATAAACAACAAAAAAAAGAAACACAATAACATAACAATAATGAGGCTCTACTGGTTTTTACACCAGTGTGTCACAGATAAAAGATACTTGACCAGCTACTTCTGAACTGTTTATGTATGAGAATTTGATAACTTTACTAATCTTAGTTCCCATCAGGAAACATTTGGCATAGGATGTCATCGTCTTTGGCACTGAGAATTGTGTTTTTTTGTCTACCACCGGAAACCCAGTCAGCAGTGGTCAGTCAGTCAGCGGTGGTCAGTCAGTCAGCAGTGGTCAGTCAGTCAGCGGTGGTCAGTCAGTCAGCAGTGGTCAGTCAGTCAGCAGTGGTCAGTCAGTCAGCGGTGGTCAGTCATTCAGCGGTGGTCAGTCAGCAGTGGTCAGTCAGTCAGCGGTGGTCAGTCAGTCAGCGGTGGTCAGTCATTCAGCGGTGGTCAGTCAGTCAGCGGTGGTCAGTCAGTCAGCGGTGGTCAGTCAGTTAGCGGTGGTCAGTCAGTCAGCGGTGGTCAGTCAGTCAGCGGTGGTCAGTCAGTCAGCGGTGGTCAGTCATTCAGTGGTGGTCAGTCAGTCAGCGGTGGTCAGTCATTCAGCGGTGGTCAGTCAGTCAGCGGTGGTCAGTCATTCAGCAGTGGTCAGTCAGTCAGCGGTGGTCAGTCAGTCAGCGGTGGTCAGTCATTCAGCGGTGGTCAGTCAGCGGTGGTCAGTCATTCAGCGGTGGTCAGTCAGTCAGCGGTGGTCAGTCATTCAGCGGTGGTCAGTCAGCGGTGGTCAGTCATTCAGCGGTGGTCAGTCAGTCAGCGGTGGTCAGTCATTCAGCGGTGGTCAGTCAGCGGTGGTCAGTCAGCGGTGGTCAGTCATTCAGCAGTGGTCAGTCAGTCAGCGGTGGTCAGTCAGTCAGCGGTGGTCAGTCAGTCAGCGGTGGTCAGTCAGTCAGCGGTGGTCAGTCAGCGGTGGTCAGTCAGTCAATGGTCGTCATTCAGCGGTGGTCAGTCAGTCAGCGGTGGTCAGTCAGCGGTGGTCAGTCATTCAGCGGTGGTCAGTCAGTCAGCGGTGGTCAGTCAGTCAGCGGTGGTCAGTCAGTCAGCGGTGGTCAGTCATTCAGCGGTGGTCAGTCAGTCAGCGGTGGTCAGTCAGTCAGCGGTGGTCAGTCAGCGGTGGTCAGTCAGCGGTGGTCAGTCATTCAGCAGTGGTCAGTCATTCAGCAGTGGTCAGTCATTCAGTGGTGGTCAGTCAGTCAGCGGTGGTCAGTCATTCAGCGGTGGTCAGTCAGTCAGCGGTGGTCAGTCATTCAGCAGTGGTCAGTCAGTCAGCGGTGGTCAGTCATTCAGCGGTGGTCAGTCAGTCAGCGGTGGTCAGTCAGTCAGCGGTGGTCAGTCAGTCAGCAGTGGTCAGTCAGTCAGCAGTGGTCAGTCATGCAGCGGTGGTCAGTCATTCAGTGGTGGTCAGTCAGTCAGCGGTGGTCAGTCAGTCAGCGGTGGTCAGTCATTCAGCGGTGGTCAGTCAGCGGTGGTCAGTCAGCGGTGGTCAGTCAGTCAGCGGTGGTCAGTCAGCGGTGGTCAGCCAGTCAGCGGTGGTCAGTCATTCAGCGGTGGGTCAGCGGTGGTCAGTCAGCGGTGGTCAGTCAGCGGTGGTCAGTCAGCGGTGGTCAGTCAGTCAGCGGTGGTCAGTCAGCGGTGGTCAGTCAGTCAGCGGTGGTCAGTCATTCAGCGGTGGTCAGTCAGTCAGCGGTGGTCAGTCATTCAGCGGTGGTCAGTCATTCAGCGGTGGTCAGTCAGTCAGCGGTGGTCAGTCATTCAGCGGTGGTCAGTCATTCAGCGGTGGTCAGTCATTCAGCGGTGGTCAGTCAGTCAGCGGTGGTCAGTCAGTCAGCGGTGGTCAGTCAGCGGTGGTCAGTCAGCGGTGGTCAGTCAGCGGTGGTCAGTCAGTCAGCGGTGGTCAGTCAGCGGTGGTCAGTCAGTCAGCGGTGGTCAGTCATTCAGCGGTGGTCAGTCAGTCAGCGGTGGTCAGTCATTCAGCGGTGGTCAGTCATTCAGCGGTGGTCAGTCATTCAGCGGTGGTCAGTCAGTCAGCGGTGGTCAGTCAGCGGTGGTCAGTCAGTCAGCGGTGGTCAGTCATTCAGCGGTGGTCAGTCAGCGGTGGTCAGTCATTCAGCGGTGGTCAGTCAGCGGTGGTCAGTCAGCGGTGGTCAGTCAGCGGTGGTCAGTCATTCAGTGGTGGTCAGTCAGTCAGCGGTGGTCAGTCATTCAGCGGTGGTCAGTCAGTCAGCGGTGGTCAGTCATTCAGCGGTGGTCAGTCAGTCAGCAGTGGTCAGTCATTCAGCGGTGGTCAGTCAGCGGTGGTCAGTCAGTCAGCAGTGGTCAGTCAGTCAGCGGTGGTCAGTCATTCAGCGGTGGTCAGTCAGCGGTGGTCAGTCATTCAGCGGTGGTCAGTCAGCGGTGGTCAGTCAGCGGTGGTCAGTCAGCGGTGGTCAGTCATTCAGTGGTGGTCAGTCAGTCAGCGGTGGTCAGTCATTCAGCGGTGGTCAGTCAGTCAGCAGTGGTCAGTCATTCAGCGGTGGTCAGTCAGTCAGCGGTGGTCAGTCATTCAGCGGTGGTCAGTCAGTCAGCAGTGGTCAGTCAGTCAGCGGTGGTCAGTCATTCAGCGGTGGTCAGTCAGCGGTGGTCAGTCAGCGGTGGTCAGTCAGCGGTGGTCAGTCAGCGGTGGTCAGTCAGCGGTGGTCAGTCAGTCAGCAGTGGTCAGTCATTCAGCGGTGGTCAGTCAGTCAGCAGTGGTCAGTCATTCAGCGGTGGTCAGTCAGTCAGCGGTGGTCAGTCAGTCAGCAGTGGTCAGTCATTCAGCGGTGGTCAGTCATTCAGCGGTGGTCAGTCAGCGGTGGTCAGTCATTCAGCGGTGGTCAGTCAGCGGTGGTCAGTCAGCGGTGGTCAGTCAGCGGTGGTCAGTCAGTCAGCAGTGGTCAGTCATTCAGCGGTGGTCAGTCAGCGGTGGTCAGTCAGTCAGCAAGAAGTTGACCACTGTTATCTGCAAGACACTGCAGGATGACATGTTATCCGGGCTGGTGGCTGTGATACACACACACACACACGCATAATGACTGATTGACTGACCACCGCTGAGCAGTATTATACCTCCACTTATACGGAGAGACTACTGTAGTGCCGACAGAGAAACTATGCAGTTTTTTGTTCCTATGAAACTATGCAGTTTTTTGTTTTTTTACGTGTTATTTCTTACATTGGTACCCCAGGTCATCTTAGGTTTCATTACATACAGTTGAGAAGAACTACTGAATATAAGAGCAGCGTTAACTCACCATCAGTACGACCAAGAATATGACTTTCGCGAAACGGAAAGTGTTCTGCCTTTCACCCAGGACAACGGAATGGATCCTAGCCGGCGACCCAAAAAAACGACTTCGTAAAAGGGGGAAACGAAGCGGTCTTCTGGTCAGGCTCCGGAGACGGGCACATCGTGCACCACTCCCTAGCATTCTTCTCGCCAATGTCTTGACAACAAGGTTGATGAAATCCGAGCAAGGGTAGCATTCCAGAGGGACACCAGAGACTGTAACGTTATTTGCTTCACGGAAACATGGCTCACTGGAGAGGCGCTATCGGAGTCGGTACAGCCAGCTGGTTTCTCCACGCATCGCACCGACAGAAACAAACATCTTTCTGGTAAGAAGAGGGGCGGGGGCATATTCTTCATGGTTAACGAGACGTGGTGTGGCCACAACAACATACAGGAACTCAAGTCCTTCTGTTCACCTGATTTAGAATTCCTCACAATCAAATGTCGACCGCATTATCTACCAAGGGAATTCTCTTCGATTATAATCACAGCCGTATATATTCCCCCCCAAGCAGACACATCGATGGCCCTGAACAAACTTTATTTGACTCTTTGCAAACTGGAATCCATATATCCTGAGTCTACATTCATTGTAGCTGGGGATTTTAACAAGGCTATTCTGAAAACAAGACTCCCTAAATTGTATCAGCATATCGATTGCACAACCAGGGCTGGAAAAACCTTGGATCATTGCTATTCTAACTTCCGCGACGCATATAAGGCCCTGCCCCGCTCTCCTTTCGGGAAAAGCTGACCACGACTCCATTTTGTTGATCCCCGCCTACAGACAGAAACTAAAACAAGAAGCTCCCGCGCTGAGGTCTGTTCAACGCTGCTCCAACTCAATCATCAAGGTTGCGGACGACACAACAGTGGTAGGCTTGATTATCAACAACGACGAGACGGCCTACAGGGAGGAGGTGAGGGCCCTCGGAGTGTGGTGTCAGGAAAATAACCTCACACTCAACGTCAACAAAACTAAGGAGATGATTGTGGACTTGAGGGAACACCCCCCTATCCACATCGATGGAACAGTAGTGGAGAGGGTAGTAAGTTTTAAGTTCCTCGGCGTACACATCACAGACAAACTGAATTGGTCCACCCACACAGACAGCATCGTGAAGAAGGCGCAGCAGCGCCTCTTCAACCTCAGGAGGCTGAAGAAATTCGGCTTGTCTCCAAAAGCACTCACAAACTTCTACAGATGCACAATCGAGAGCATCCTGTCGGGCTGTATCACCGCCTGGTACGGGAACTGCTGCGCCCACAACCGTAAGGCTCTCCAGAGGGTAGTGAGGTCTGCACAACGCATCACCGGGGGCAAACTACCTGCCCTCCAGGACACCTACACCACCCGATGTCACAGGAAGGCCATAAAGATCATCAAGGACAACAACCACCCGAGCCACTGCCTGTTCACCCCGCTATCATCCAGAAGGCGAGGTCAGTACAGGTGCATCAAAGCTGGGACCGAGAAACTGAAAAACAGCTTCTATCTCAAGGCCATCAGACTGTTAAACAGCCACCACTAACATTGAGTGGCTGCTGCCAACACACTGACTCAACTCCAGCCACTTTAATAATGGGAATTGATGGGTAATGATGTAAAATATATCACTAGCCACTTTAAACAATGCTACCTAATATAATGTTTACATAACCTACATTATTCATCTCATATGTATACGTATATACTGTACTCTATATCATCTACTGCATCTTTATGTAATACATGTATCACTAGCCACTTTAATTTAACTATGCCACTTTGTTTACATACTCATCTCATATGTATATACTGTACTCAATATCATCTACTGTATTTTGCCTATGCTGCTCTGTACCATCACTCATTCATATATCTTTATGTACATATTATTTATCCCCTTACACTTGTCTATAAGGTAGTAGTTTTGGAATTGTTAGCTAGATTACTTGTTGGTTATTACTGCATTGTCGGAACTAGAAGCACAAGCATTTCGCTACACTCGCATTAACATCTGCTAACCATGTGTATGTGACAAATAAAATCTCATTTGATTTGATTTGATTTGACTATATATATATATATATACGTACACACATATATACACACACACATACACACACACATACACACACAGAGGCCCACACAGATGGTTGTGCAGATTGGAGTGTGTAGTCAGAGAAACCTCCTGTGTGTTAACCTGCACCCTGCTGGGTCCATCACCGACTAAAGCCTCAGCACGACTGTAGTAGTCTGAATGAGCGTTGCTTGATTTGGGACAGAATGTTAACAATAGGTTATATCTTTGGTTAAACAAATCTGCTTTGATATTGCTCACACAGCCAGACACACACACACAGATGCACACAAACGCACAGTCACTCACACAAATGAAGACACAACACTGCTGTGTAATGACAATGTGCAGTGTGTATGTGTCCCGCTGGGACCCTTTAAGCCCATCAGTTGATCCTATATCTGATCCTATATCTGATCCTATATACAGCATTATCCTGAGCTGAGCCATAGTGCCATAATCCTGACTGTGTCTGTTTGGGCTCTATAGCCTGCAGGCTGCACCACCTGCAGCTCCCAGCCCACTTTGTAGTGAGGGAATATGTATCATATGTATATTATATACCATATATACCTCACCTATAGCCTGTGATAATACTATGCAATTATCCTATTCAAATGTTTATCTGACTCCATTAAGAGAATTAAAATATGCAAGCAAGCATTAGGCAATGAGTTGACGCTGACGAGCAAGAATTGGTCTGTGAGTGGAATACTGAAGGCAGATATTTAATAACATTGTAAAATGAATAAAATCAAATACAAGTCACAAAGCTTAAATTACAAAACATTAACAAGCATTACAATGCATTACTCTAGGCATGATCAGAAAGGGAGAAAGAGAGAGAGAGAAGTCCTAGCCCGAAAGGCCATGCTCCAAGAGTCCCTGGGGTGGAGAGAGAGAGAGAAAGACAGACAGTGTAGGTATCTCACCAGCACAGGTCAGGAACAAAGAAGAGAGAGAGTCATGGAGGGGGTCAGGGAGAGATGGAGGAGAGAGTGAAAGTTAATGATTGATTTTCAGTGGATGCTGGCAGCATTTGTTTCACAACTGAATCTAGACTGACCCAGACCCAGACTCTCCTGAAGTATGCATGCCTTGGCCTTGGTAGTGAATAGGTAAAAGCAGTGATGAGTTGTTGACCAATAGCATTACTGTTGAGTTAACCTCCAATCAAATATCAGACCTACGGGATGTAAAGACGACAGAACCTCTGCATCACAGAGGTGTGACAGAATGGGTGTTGGTGAGATAATGCAGCATTCCTAAGACAACACAAAGGCATCCCTGCATACAGTTGATAAGAGTCACTTCGGGGATGTGCCGCGCCACAGGTTCCTACAACACCCAGCTCCTAGCCCAGGCTGCACAGATCCAGTCTGCTCTAATATCTGACTGCTGGCCTTCATATTCTAATGAGATCAAGCTAGCTCTCCCAGCCCAGCCCAACTTCTAACTCCTCTGCCAGTCTGGCCCAGTCTGCTGGCTCATGTGCCCCAGGGCCCTGTTAGGCCAGAGTGGGCCAGCTAGTTTATCCACTACACAATGCCAGTTA
Organism: Oncorhynchus keta; assembly: GCF_023373465.1. Classification (NCBI taxonomy): domain Eukaryota; kingdom Metazoa; phylum Chordata; class Actinopteri; order Salmoniformes; family Salmonidae; genus Oncorhynchus; species Oncorhynchus keta. The sequence goes on along the minus strand of NC_068446.1, from coordinate 33,988,064 downwards.
TCATGGCCAAGTCATATTGACAAAGTTGTTGTGGTCTTTTATAAAAAATGTGTTTTACGTTTTTGACATGAAGATCAACTGTACTAGTTGTTCAGACTCTGGTTGTTTCTAACTTATTTTTGTACTTTTTTTGTACATAATGTTGCCGCTACCGTCTCTTATGACCGAAAATAACTTCTAGACATCAGGATTGCAATTACTCACCACGGACTAGCAGAATCCTCTTTTTCCTTTCACGACTCGGACGAGCCCAACGTGAAGGATACGCTGCTTCCTCGGGAACAGGCCCAGATCCCCCTGATCTGCGTGAAGAGGACGTGGAGAAATAGGGGCCGAAGGTCCGGCTGATATCTGAGAATTCACAGGCGATCGAATAAACCCCCACTTCCCTCCATTCTGCTAAAAAACGTGCAATCTTTGGACAATAAAATCGTTGAGTTACGCGAAAGATTAAACTACCAACGGGACATTTAAAACTGTAATATCTTATGTTTCACCGAGTCGTGGTTCAACGACAACGACATCAACATACAGCTGGTTGGTTATACGATGTACCGGCAGGATAGAACAGCGGCGTCTGGTAAGACAAGGGGCAGTGGTCAACAGCTGGTGCACGATATCTAAGGAAGTCTCGAGCTATTGCTCGCCTGAGGTAGAGAATCTCATGACAAGCTGTAGACCACACTACCTACTGAGAGAGTTTTCATCTGTATTCTTTGTAGCTGATTTACATACCAACACAGTCAGAGGCTGGCACTAAGACAGCATTGAATAAGCTGTATTCCGCCATAAGCAAACAAGAAAACGCCCATCCAGAGGCTGCGCTCCTACTAGCCGGGGACTTTAATGCAGGGAAACTTAAATCTGTTTTACCAAATTTCTATCAGCATGTTAAATGTGCAACCAGAGGGTAAAGAACTCTAGGCCACCTTTACTCCACACATAGAGAAGCATACAAAGCTCTCCCTCACCCTCTATTTGGAGATCTGACCATAATTCTATCCTCATGTTACCTGCTTACAAGCAAAAATGAAAGCAGAAAGCACCAGTGACTAGATCAATAAAAAAGTCAGATGAAGCAGATGCTAAGCTACATGACTGTTTTTCTAGCACAGAGTGGAATATGTTCCGGGATTCCTCCGATGGCATTGAGGAGTACACCACATCAGTCATTGGCTTCATCAATAAGTGCATTGATGACATCGTCCCCACAGTGACCGTACGTACATACCCCAACCAGAAGCCATAGATTACAGGCAGCGTCCGCACTGAGCTAAAGGCTAGAGCTGCAACTTTCAAGGAGCGGGACTCTAACCCGGAAGCTTAAAAGAAATCCCGCTATGCCCTCCAACGAACCATCAAACAGGCAAAGCTTCAATACAGGACAAAGATCGAATCTTACTACACCGTCTCTGATGCTCGTCGGATGTGGCAGGGCTTGCAAGCCATTACAGACAACAAAGGACAACACAGTGACACGAGCCTACCAGATGAGCTAAACTTCTTCTATGCTCGCTTCGAGGCAAGTAACACTGAAGCCTGCATGAGAAGACCAGCTGTTCCAGAAGACTGTTTGATAATGCTCTCCGCAGCCGATGTGAGTAAGACCTTTAAACGGGCCAACATTCACAAGGCCGCAGGGCCAGACAGATTACCAGGACGTGTACTGTATACACTTCAAACAGACATACATACCCCACCAGACATGCCACTTTGGGTTTTTTCACGGTACCGAAACCAAAAATAGATTGAATGCTTTGCCCAGTTATGTATAGAGCCATGTCATCCTGGACCACAGCGTCTCTCCTCTCTGTAAAGCTCTAATTTAACTCTATTGTGTATAACAATATCAATATATATATATATATATATATATATATATGTATGTATGTATGTATGTATGTATGTGTGTGTGTGTGTGTGTGTGTGTGTGTGTGTGTGTGTGTGTGTGTGTGTGTGTGTGTGTGTGTGTGTGTGTGTGTGTGTGTGTGTGTGTGTGTGTGTGTGTGTGTGTGTGTGTGTGTGTGAATAGGGTGTAAATAGTATTTTTTGTTGTCACTTGCTGTCTTTTCAATATAACTCTTATTTATATTTTTTATTTTTTATTTAAAGTAATATCTTATGTTGCTCTTGTCTTTAACTCTTCTGTACTTTGTAATGTATGTGTATGTTTTATGTGGACCCCAGGAAGAGTAGCTGCCGCATGTGCAGTACCTAATGGGAATCCTAATGAACTTAACCTCTAAAGCTGCTCCTGTTCATCACTAAGCTTTATACTATACAGTAGGTAGGCCTTGACTCCAATTCCAACGGTACAGTACCTGCCATTGCACCCATGTCCTATACTTCTTTACCTTGTATTATCATTAACTGATGCTTTTGTGTGGTTTCCAATACAGGTTACCACTGAGGCCTGAATTGACGCGATAACGATAAATTATAACAATGTGCACCACAGTTTTAGTATGCAGTTCATGGATAATATTCACTTACCTGTACAGTGGGTTCAGAAAGTATTCAGACCACTTCCCCTTTTCCACATTTTGTTACGTTACAGCCTTATTCTAAAATGGATGAGGATTTGTTCTATTTAACCAATCTACACACAATACCCCATAATGACAAAGTGGAAACAGATTTTTTGAAATTTGCAAATGTATTAAAAATAAAAACAGAAATACCTTATTTACATAAGTATTCAGACCCTTTGCTATGAGACTCGAAATTGAGCTCAGGTGCATCCTGTTTCCATTTATCATCCTTGAGACGTTTTCTACAACTTCCAACTGTGGTAAATTCAATTGATTGGACATGATTTGGAAAGGCGCACACCTGTCTACATAAGGTCCCACAGTTGACAGCGCATGTCAGAGCAAAAACCAAGCCATGATGTCGAAGGAATTGTCCGTAGAGCTCCGAGACAGGATTGTGTTGAGGCACAGATCTGCGGAAGGGTACCAAAAAATATCTGCATAATTGAAGGTCCCCAAGAACACAGTGGCCTCTATCATTCTTAAATGGAAGAAGTTTGTATGGAGGGAAATATGAACAGAGCAAGGTACAGAGAGATCCTTGATGAAACCTGCTCCAGAGTGCTCAGGACCTCAGACTGGGGCGAAGATTCACCGTCCAACAGGACAACGACCCTAAGCACACAGCCAAGACAAAGCAGGAGTGGCTACGGGGCTTCTGAGTGTCCTTGAGTGGCCCAGCCAGAGCCCGGACTTGAACCCGATGGAACATCTCTGGAGAGACCTAAAAATAACTGTGCAGCGACGCTCCCCATCCAACCTGACAGCGCTTGAGAGGATCTGCAGAGAAGAATGGGGCAAAGCTTCACACCCAAGAGTCATACCCATGAAGACTTGAGGCTGTAATCTCTGCCAAAGGTGCTTCCACAAGGCACTGAGTAAAGCGTCTGAATACTTATGTAAATGTGATATTTCAGTTTTTTTATTCTGTTTTACATTTGCAAACATTGTGTAGAATGATGAAGGGAAGAACAATTAGGGGGGTTATGAGGAGCAAACCAATAACGTCCCACAGCATTCTATTTCATTTCAGTACAACACCATTTTTCTGTCTGTCTGTTGATATACAGAGAGGTGCCTTAAAATCCCATATTGTGCTTAAAGGACACCTGGAACCATCTACTGTCTATTTGGATTAATAAACCAATTGTTATTACGGTTGTGATATTCATGGACTTTTTTGGCACATGGATCCTGTCTGGGTTTTGAACGTCATGTAGACAGCAAGGCCAAAAAATCTTGTTGATTATATTCTGTCATGGACGGGATGATAGATTATCTAGTATCCCTCATCACCAATCTCTCTCTCGCTCTGTGTCTATTTCAGGGTCCAGTTTTGGGCTAATATCCTTTCAGTGCAACTACGCGAGACTACCACAAGATACTCTGGAGCTAACATTCTACAAAAGGTAAAATATGTGTTTTTTTGTTAGACAAACTACAATCACAATTTGCAACATAGTCTTTTCACCAAAAGAAAAACCACTCATTATTTCCCATTTACATCTGAGATGGTCCATAGCGTAACACTGATGACCATCCGCCCCATTCGTTTACTTGTCTCACCACGTGTCTTAACCTCCTGTGGCGTCCCATATTCTCCTCTATCACCACCTGCTACCCGTAATCTCATTATGTCCACCAAGTCAGTGAGTGTGATGTTGGTGCCAGAGCCAGGTGTTCACACTCTATCTAAAGGCCTTCCTCACCCCTTAGGTTGCGTTGGTCAGATCAGGTCAGGGAGAGACTTGGCACAGTTAGTGGCCCCAGGCAGCAGACAGAGACACACAGGCCACAGGGCAGCTAGGCTACTAACAGGATCAGGAACACTTTACCATAACGATCATCGGGATGTTATGTCCTGTACTTGTTTCATATAGTAATGTTCCAATCCTGTTTTAAGAATGTTTGTTTGTTGTCTTTGTCTCTACACTAATTATTCCATTACTATGACTACTATTTAATGGTATGGTGATGTAGTCTATGTTACATGTCTACCTCAATATCTGATATTCCTGACATAATGGTGATCATTGTGGACTCATCCCACTGGGAAAAACCTGGTTGAATCAACATTGTTTTCACCCCCAAAAATCTATGTGATGACATTGAATCAACGTGGGAAATTAATTGGATTAGCAAAAAGTAATCAACGTAATGGTATTTTGTATTTTTTTCCACCCAACTTTGAACCTAAATCCAATGTCCTTGTGACATATTTTGTTGATTTCACATTGAATTCACATTAGTTGACAACTCAAGCAAATCTAAAAACTAGTCTGTGCCCAGTGTAATTGTGCCTGTGAATTGCCTGAGTAAAAACATCGGTATCCAGCATGGTTGAACTCTCTCCCCACCAGAGCTATTCACACAAGACTGCTCTATTAACCTCAGTATACACCGTAGGAAGCCTTCAGCCTTCAGTATATGGGTTGCTTGGATTAATTGGGATTAGTGAGTGACTTAATCGAGTAATTAAGACCTAAAATTAAACTAAATCCAGAGGACTCCCCTGGCTTTGTTTGGACTCTGCTTATTTACAGGTATCTCAAATGGCTTGAACTAATGGCTCACACTTAACGTATCTCAATCAATCAGTTCTAAGAGAAAAAATGATACATGTAGTATGACAATAAAACATTAGCTTTATTTTATCTCCTGAACAAAAATGGAAAGCAGATGTTCGAAGGTATTACATTTATCATAGTAGAAGGTATTGTTGAATATCTCCTCCTGTGCTCTTTTCAGAAACTCAAAGATGTGGAATCCATTATTAAGATAGTGGACATCGATGGGAGAGATCAAGTGAGGGACTTTGCAGAGGACATGGAGAGAATGCTGGGGTCCAAGATGAAGTCAGTTAAGGTGAGTAGAGGTTACAGGTCAGAGGTCTCTCTCAGGCCAAGTGTTTTTTTTCTTACTTTTAACTAAGACAACCTAGAACACATTAGATGACCTTGCGGACCAGGTTTGGCTATCGGGCCACCAGTTGATGTCGCCTGCTACAGCATACCATCTTTAAGTTAACACCAAAATAACTGTTACCGTGTGTGTTGTGGTTAGGCTGGCGATTTTAGAAACGTCTTTAAATAAATATCTTCATTTTCTCCTTAGAGGTTGGCTGAGTCTGCGGAGGATGCAGATTTGTACCACGACTTCAACAAAACGCTAGAGGTTTGTCATTCTATCTGTCTGTGGGAATATGAGATCTCAGATTTATCAAAGTACTGCTAATATGATTATCACAACCCTTTGCCACAGTACCACAATAGAGAAAATGAAATGCCTAACCATCATGCACATTTTGATGACCACAAAAACACACAATACCATGAGCAGAAGCCTTTTTCAGATAGAATCTAATGTTACTCGACTTACAACAATTCTCCAATGATAGTTGATGAATATGAATCTAACTTTTCCACCGTTCCAATGCTGTCCTTCTCCAGTTTGACTACTATAACTCCATGCTGGTGAACACAGCAGATGAAGATGGTAACTTCATAGAGCTGGGTGGTGAGTTTCCTCTGGAGAAGAATAAGCATTTCAACAACCTGCCAGTCAACACACTGCAGAGTGACGTACAGGTTCCAACCAATGTCTACAACAAAGGTGTGTGTGATGAAGTTCAAACAATTGTTTTCAGGCCCTTGGGTCCAGATCCTAACTTATCTATGAATGAAATACATATTTTGAATCCAATGAGAGATTAGCATGACAATTGGGTTAGGTGTGGCTTAGTCATCCTTTAAAGTGAAACAGGTGACCGTTACTCTATATGTGATGTCACACTTTCCATCCCACTCATTTGCTGCCCTCTCTTTCTCCTCTGTGTAAAGATGCCTACATCCTCAATGGAATCTACTGGTCGGAGGCTCTGAATGACGTGTTCATGAACAACTTCCAGAAAGACCCCACCCTCACCTGGCAGTACTTTGGCAGCTCCTCGGGATTCTTCAGAATCTACCCTGGTAAAAGACCTGAGGAGACTGGAGGGAAGAGCTATAGAAGGACAGGCTCATTGTATTGGCTGGAATGGAATAATTGGAACGGTATAAAATATATGAAAGCCACGTTTGACTCCGTTCCATTTATTCCATTCCAGGCATTACAATGAGCCTGTCCTCCTATAGCTCCTTCCACCAGCCTCCACTGTAAAGTAACCGAAAGGTTGCTAGATCAAATCCCTGAGCTGATAGGGTAAAAATCTGTTGTTTTGCCCCTGAACAAGGCAGTTAACTCACTGTTCCTAGGCTGTTATTGTAAATAAAAATGTGTTCATAACTGACATGCCTAGATAAAAATAAATAAATAAAAGGACTAAGCAAAGAACTATCATGTTTGGAGCCCTCAGTCAGCTCCATACAACTGATAGCAACACAGAGTAGTGTATTGAAAAGTTTGGTTAATAAGGGATAATCAACGATGGGCTATGCATTCTCTGTAAGATAATGCATGATGTGGAACGTGTGTTCCACGATTCCTTAGCTTCGTGGAATTAACCTTCCACGGAGTTGCGTTATTTTCCAGAGAATACATAGAGCCCTGAGTTGATTATTCCTTTCATACTATGGCTATAAATTAACATATTTGTTGCTAGAAATGTATTAATTTGCCAGTAGAAATGTGACAAGTTTACTTTCTAGCTAGATAGCTACAGTAGTTGCTATGATAACCAAGAAAACAGACTTGCTAGCTTAGCTAACCAAACCATCATCCTATCTTGCTTTTTAAAAAATTAATTCTAATTCAACAATGCCAATAATGTTTTCATTTCGGGTTTTGCTTTCAAAAGCAAGACAAACATAGAACATGTAAGAATGAACTCCATAGTCATTCAGTTACACCATGCGTTATAGGGAAATAATGCACACTCTCAAATGCCCTTCAAGCCAATCAAAAATTAGTATTCAACAGTGCTATGATATAATAGTGTATAAATCCAGAGCATAGCATAACAGAAAATATAGCACAGCAAAACAAAAAGCATACTATCAAAAATAAACCATAAAATACCATCTGTTTTAAGATGTCAACTGTATTTGTTTTTACTCCCAATTGGTAGTTACAGTCTTGTCCCATGACTGCAACTCCCGTACGGACTCGGGAGAGGCAAAGGTCGAGAACTGTGCATCCTCCAAAACATGACCCTGCCAAGCCGCACTGCTTATTGACACACTGGTCACTTAACCCAGGAAGCCAGCCGCACCAATGTGTTGGAGGAAACACCATACAACTGGAAACCATGCCAGCATGCATGTGCCCGGGCTGCCACAGGAATTGCTAGAGCGCGATGTGACAGGGACATCCCAGCCAGCCAAACCCTACCCTAACGACGCTGGGACAATTGTGCACCACCTCATGGGTCTCCCGGTCGCAGCCGGGTGTAACGCAGCCTGGGATCAAACCCGGGTCTGTAGTGACGCCTCATGCAGTGCCTTAGACCACTATGCCACTCGGGAGGCTGTAAGATGTCGACTTCAGTATAATGTTGTAGGATTTTAATGGATGCCATGCTGTTTACTCACTGTAGAGATGGTGTGACTGTATTTTTTATACAGGTATCAAATGGACTCCAGATTCGAATGGTGTGGCTGCGTTTGACTGCAGGAACCGTAACTGGTAAGCTATTAGTAAATCTACTAGTAGCCTCTGGGTGGCATCGACCTTGACCAGAGTAATACACTTCCTGGTATCAATGTGATAAGGGGAGGAGCTAGACACTAAGACATCAATCAATCAATCAAATGTATTTATAAAGCCCTTCTTACATCAGCTGATGTCACAAAGTGCTGTACAGAAACCCAGCCTAAAACCCCAAACAGCACGCAATGCAGGTATAGAAGCACGGTGGCTAGGAAAAACTCCCTAGAAAGGCCAGAACCTATGACGAAACCTAGAGAGGAACCAGGCTATGAGGGGTGGCCAGTCCTCTTCTGGCTGTGCCGGGTGGAGATTTTAACAGAACAAGGACAAGATGTTCATAGATTTTATTTTTATTTTATTTCACCTTTATTTAACCAGGTAGGCTATTTGAGAACAAGTTCTCATTTACAACTGTGACCTGACCAAGATAAAGCATAGCAGTGTGAACAGACAACAACACAGAGTTACACATGGAGTAAACAATAAACAAGTCAATAACACAGTAGAAAAAAAGAGTCTATATACATTGTGTAGGCGAATAATTACAATTACAATTACAATTAAAACACTGGAGTGATAAATGATCAGATGGCCATGTGCAGGTAGAGATAGTGGTGTGCTAAAGAGCAGAAAAGTAAATAAATAAAAACAGTATGGGATGAGGTAGGAAAATTGGGTGGGCTATTTACCGATGGACTATGTACAGCTGCAGCGATCGTTTAGCTGCTCAGATAGCAGATTTTTAAAGTTGGTGAGGGAGATAAAAGTCTCCAACTTCAGCGATTTTTGCAATTCGTTTTAGTCACAGGCAGCAGAGAACTGGAAGGAAAGGCGGCCAAATGAGGTGTTGGCTTTAGGGATGATCAGTGAGATACACCTGCTGGAGCACGTGCTACGTGTGGGTGTTGGCATCGTGACGAGTGAACTGAGATAAGGCGGAGCTTTACCTAGCATGGACCTGTAGATGACCTGGAGCCAGTGGGTCTGGCGCCGAATATGTAGCGAGGGCCAGCCAACTAGAGCATACAGGTCGCAGTGATGGGTGGTATAAGGTGCTTTAGTAACAAAACGGATGGCACTGTGATAAACTGCATCCAGTTTGCTGAGTAGAGTATTGGAAGCTATTTTGTAGATGACATCGCCGAAGTCGAGGATCGGTAGGATAGTCAGTTTTACTAGGGTAAGTTTGGCGGCGTGAGTGAAGGAGGCTTTGTTGTGGAATAGAAAGCCGACTCTAGATTTGATTTTAGATTGGAGATGTTTGCTATGAGTCTGCAGAGTTTACAGTCTAGCCAGACACCTAGGTACAGTGCCTTGCGAAAGTATTCGGCCCCCTTGAACTTTGCGACCTTTTGCCACATTTCAGGCTTCAAACATAAAGATATAAAACTGTATTTTTTTGTGAAGAATCAACAACAATTGGGACACAATCATGAAGTGGAACAACATTTATTGGATATTTCAAACTTTTTTAACAAATCAAAAACTGAAAAATTGGGCGTGCAAAATTATTCAGCCCTTACAGCCCTTTCAGCCTTTACTTTCAGTGTAGCAAACTCTCTCCAGAAGTTCAGTGAGGATCTCTGAATGATCCAATGTTGACCTAAATGACTAATGATGATAAATACAATCCACCTGTGTGTAATCAAGTCTCCGTATAAATGCACCTGCACTGTGATAGTCTCAGAGGTACGTTAAAAGCGCAGAGAGCATCATGAAGAACAAGGAACACACCAGGCAGGTCCGAGATATTGTTGTGAAGAAGTTTAAAGCCGGATTTGGATACAAAAAGATTTCCCAAGCTTTAAACATCCCAAGGAGCACTGTGCAAGCGATAATATTGAAATGGAAGGAGTATCAGACCACTGCAAATCTACCAAGACCTGGCCGTCCCTCTAAACTTTCAGCTCATACAGGGAGAAGACTGATCAGAGATGCAGCCAAGAGGCCCATGATCACTCTGGATGAACTGCAGAGATCTACAGCTGAGGTGGGAGACTCTGTCCATAGGACAACAATCAGTTGTATATTGCACAAATCTGGCCTTTTTGGAAGAGTGGCAAGAAGAAAGCCATTTCTTAAAGATATCCATAAAAAGTGTTGTTTAACGTTTGTCACAAGCCACCTGGGAGACACACCAAACATGTGGAAGAAGGTGCTCTGGTAAGATGAAACCAAAATTGAACTTTTTGGCAACAATGCAAAACGTTATGTTTGGCGTAAAAGCAACACAGCCCATCACCCTGAACACACCATCCCCACTGTCAAACATGGTGGTGGCAGCATCATGGTTTGGGCCGGCTTTTCTGCAGCAGGGACAGGGAAGATGGTTAAAATTGATGGGAAGATGGATGGAGCCAAATACAGGACCATTCTGGAAGAAAACCTGATGGAGTCTGCAAAAGACCTGAGACTGGGACGGAGATTTGTCTTCCAACAAGACAATGATCCAAAACATAAAGCAAAATCTACAATGGAATGGTTCAAAAATAAACATATCCAGGTGTTAGAATGGCCAAGTCAAAGTCCAGACCTGAATCCAATCGAGAATCTGTGGAAAGAACTGAAAACTGCTGTTCACAAATGCTCTCCATCCAACCTCACTGAGCTCGAGCTGTTTTGCAAGGAGGAATGGGAAAAATGTCAGTCTCTCGATGTGCAAAACTGATAGAGACATACCTCAAGCGACTTACAGCTGTAATCGCAGCAAAAGGTGGCGCTACAACGTATTAACTTAAGGGGGCTGAATAATTTTGCACGCCCAATTTTTCAGTTTTTGATTTGTTAAAAAAGTTTGAAATATCCAATAAATGTCGTTCCACTTCATGATTGTATCCCACTTGTTGTTGATTCTTCACAAAAAAATACAGTTTTATATCTTTATGTTTGAAGCCTGAAATGTGGCAAAAGGTCGCAAAGTTCAAGGGGGCCGGATACTTTCGCAAGGCACTGTACTTATAGATGTCCACATATTCTAGGTCGAAACCATCCAGGGTGGTGATGCTAGTCGGGCGTGCGGGTGCAGGCAGCGAACGGTTGAAAAGCATGCATTTGGTTTTACTAGCGTTTAAGAGCAGTTGGAGGCCACGGAAGGAGTGTTGTATGGCATTGAAGCTTGTTTGGAGGTTAGATAGCACAGTGTCCAAGGAAGGGCCAGAAGTATACAGAATAGTGTCGTCTGTGTAGAGGTGGATCAGGGGATCGCCCGCAGCAAGAGCAACATCATTGATATATACAGAGAAAAGAGTCGGCCCGAGAATTGAACCCTGTGGCACCCCCACAGAGACTGCCAGAGAACCGGACAACATGCCCTCCGATTTGACACACTGAACTCTGTCTGCAAAGTAGTTGGTGAACCAGGCAAGGCAGTCATTAGAAAAACCGAGGCTACTGAGTCTGCCGATAAGAATATGGTGATTGACAGAGTCGAAAGCCTTGGCCAGGTCGATGAAGAGGGCTGCACGGTACTGTCTTTTATCGATGGCGGTTATAATATCGTTTAGTACCTTGAGCGTGGCTGAGGTGTACCCGTGACCGGCTCGGAAACCAGATTGCACAGCGGAGAAGGTACGGTGGGATTCGAGATGGTCAGTGATCTGTTTGTTGACTTGGCTTTCGAAGACCTTAGATAGGCAGGGCAGGATGGATATAGGTCTGTAACAGTTTGGGTCCAGGGTGTCTCCCCCTTTGAAGACGGGGATGACTGCGGCAGCTTTCCAATCCTTGGGGATCTCAGACGATATGAAAGAGAGGTTGAACAGGCTGGTAATAGGGGTTGCGACAATGGCGGCGGATAGTTTCAGAAATATAGGGTCCAGATTGTCAAGCCCAGCTGATTTGTACGGGTCCATGTTTTGCAGCTCTTTCAGAACAACTGCTATCTGGATTTGGGTAAAGGAGAAGCTGGGGAGGCTTGGGCGAGTAGCTGCGGGAGGGGGGCGGAGCTGTTGGCCGAGGTTGGAGTAGCCAGAAGGAAGGCATGGCCAGCCGTTGAGAAATGCTTGTTGAAGTTTTCGATTATCATGGATTTATCGGTGGTGACCGTGTTACCTAGCCTCAGTGCAGTGGGCAGCTGGGAGGAGGTGCTCTTGTTCTCTATGGACTTTACAGTGTCCCAGAACTTTTTGGAGTTAGAGCTACAGGATGCAAATTTCTGCTTGAAAAAGCTGGCCTTTGCGTGTATCGATGACCAGCAGGCTCAGATAATAATAATCACAGTGGTTGTAGAGGGTGCAACAGGTCAGCACCTCAGAAATAAATGTCATTTGGCTTTTCATAGCCAATCATTCAGAGTATCTCTACCGCACCTGCTGCTCTTGCTGTCTCTAGAGAGTCATTAGGCCAGGTATTCCTGAGATAGAGCGAGATTAAAGTCATGTGACCTCATATACCTTAAGACTGTATAGGCTTATGTGACATCTATACGCAAGCTTTTATCTATTTTAGTCGTGTCATTTATTTACTTTTGGTTTTTTAAATTGAACCAAACTTCACTACAGCATTCACCCTACTTTACTTATCCAGTGGTAAGAGAGTGTAAGTACCATGGATATGTTGCTCTAATGTGGTGTGTCCTAGGACATGGCCATGTATTGCACGACACTGGCACAACATGACACTTGAGCTGGCAGTTTAAAGAATGGGATGGAAACTGTGACCCTGCTCCAACAACAAGTACCATGATATAATTACTGAAAACTGAGAGTCAGGACCTTGATTTACTGTTTCATGCAGTCCAGTATTAGTCTCCTATCACTGCTGTTAGGCCGTGGGGTCTCCCTAGGCCAGAGGGAGGATATCCTCCTAACTGGCCAATCAGTAGCATTTCCAGCTTCCAGGAATTCAACAAGCCATGTTGATGAGCTTTAGGTAGTATATGAATGCCCTCCCTATCTCTCCACTCAGTTAGAGAGTATCCTGGGACCTGGGCTGCCCCTGACTTTTAGATTAGTGGCAAGGATAGCACCCAAGGCTCTGAACACAGCAACACAGGGAGACACAGACAGACAGGCCAGGACAGTCTGATCTGATCCCCTATAAATACTTTAAGCTGCTCCTTAAGTGGATTTAACCAACAGATCAATACCCAGGTCAGTGGGGTTCACATGGATGACATATGTCCCTATTTATAAACATGTAGATATGAAAAATACCAAAAAGGTGTGTGTGTGCGCGCATTTGCATCTGTCATGTTTTGAAACTAAGTTGATAGGGAGGGGCAGTGTGGTTGGGATGTTATACAGTGCCATATGCTGTAGGCCACCGCTTTTTTAAATTGAATGTGGATCGTTATGTCAAGGGGTTGTGAATTATATGGGGAACGTTTTTTCATGAAGCAGCATGAGAAAGTGAGAGAACCGTTGACTGGGGCCTCCATCCTATGGTCCTGCGGTGCTCCGTGCTCTACTCTCTGGACCACACAAGCCTCAAGTACAGTAGAGGTAGAGAATCCTCACATAGGACGGTAACACTATGGTGTAACCCTATCTCTCTCTACCCCTGTCCCCCAGGTATATCCAGGCTGCCACCTCACCAAAGGACATTATTATCGTGGTGGACATCAGTGGCAGTATGAAGGGTCTGAAGATGACCATCGCCAAGCACACCATCAACACCATCCTGGACACACTGGGGGAGAACGACTTTGTCAACGTCATCGCTGTGAGTCAACCCTCCTCCTGCCACTAAGCACCAACGGAACAAGAAATCTCAAACTTAGGGTCTTGTAATTTCCATGTGTTGAAATGTGGTGTTCAGTTGACTATCACACCTTCACACATTACCTGTTACACCACTACACTGTTACATCACAACAGTGTCACACTGTTGACAGGACTACAGCCCTGCCTTGTCTTTTCTCCCCACAGTACACTGACTACGTTCGCTACGTAGAGCCATGCTTCAAAGGCACCCTGGTGCAGGCTGACTTGGACAACCGCGAGGTAAGTCCATTATCTTCTTCAGGTAATCTGTGGCCGCTAAGCCACGGAGCTCTTACCTCTCAGCAGGGCTCTAGCAACTCAAAGTGTTCTATTATGACATTACACCCCTGTGGAGGTGGAGAGTGAAGGGCCACCTTGGCTGTCAGTCATGCTGCTAAGCTAGGTGCGGAGAAGTTGGCTCCACCTGTTGGCCTAGTTCCTACTTCATGTATTGGCCCAGTGTGGATCAGAGAGCAGGCCAGGTCAGCCGTCATTCACAACCATCAGCCTACTGTGGAGAGGGACTTTAATGGAGTGTGACTGACAGGGATGGAATCATTTTAACATATGTATACTGTAATATGTAGAACACAAATTTACATATATGATATTTTACCTTTATTTAACTAGGCAAGTCAGTTTAGAACAAATTCTTATTTTCAATGACGGCCTAGGAACAGTAGGTTAACTGTCTTGTTCAGGGGCAGAATGACAGATTCTTTTTTTTTACCTTGTCAGCTCGGGGATTCGATCTTGCAACCTTTTGGTTAATAGTCCAACACTCTAACCACTAGGCTACCTGCCGCCCCAATATAGAAATGTTATGTATGCATAAAGTGTATTGATAAGTAAATCAATGTGATTTTAGCGCGCAAAATGTGTACGTAGACTACATGTATGTTTGTCAGGCAGTGCAATGTGTGAGAGATAACATCCTGAATACCAGGGCGTGTCAGGTAGTGCAATGTGTGAGAGATAACATCCTGAATACCAGGGCGTGTCAGGTAGTGCAATGTGTGAGAGATAACATCCTGAATACCAGGGCGTGTCAGGTAGTGCAATGTGTGAGAGATAACATCCTGAATACCAGGGCGTGTCAGGTAGTGCAATGTGTGAGAGATAACATCCTGAATACCAGGGCGTGTCAGGTAGTGCAATGTGCGAGAGATAACATCCTGAAAACCAGGTCTTGTCAGGCATTGCAATGTGTGAGAGATAACATCCTGAAAACCAGGGCTTGTCAAGCAGTGCAATGTGTGAGAAAGAACATCCTTAAAACCAAGCAGTGCAATGTGCGAGAGATAACATCTTGAAAAACAGGGCTTGTCAGGCAGAGCAATGTGCGAGAGATAATATCTTGAAAACCAGGGCTTGTCAGGCAGAGCAATGTGCGAGAGATAATATCCTGAAAACCAGCGCTTGTCAGGCAGAGCAATGTGCGAGAGATAATATCCTGAAAACCAGGGCTTGTCAGGCAAATCAATGTGCGAGAGATAACATCCTGAGAACCAGGGCTTGTCAGGCAGAGCAATGTGCGAGAGATAATATCCTGAAAACCAGGGCTTGTCAGGCAGAGCAATGTGCGAGAGATAATATCCTGAAAACCAGGGCTTGTCAGGCAGAGCAATGTGCGAGAGATAATATCCTGAAAACCAGGGCTTGTCAGGCAGAGCAATGTGCGAGAGATAATATCCTGAAAACCAGGGCTTGTCAGGCAGAGCAATGTGCGAGAGATAATATCCTGAAAACCAGGGCTTGTCAGGCAGATCAATGTGCGAGAGATAACATCCTGAAAGCCAGGGCTTGTCAGGCAGAGCAATGTGCGAGAGATAACATCCTGAAAACAGGGCTTGTCAGGCAGAGCAATGTGCAAGAGATAATATCCTGAAAACCAGGGCTTATCAGGCAGAGCAATGTGCGAGAGATAATATCCTGAAAACCAGGGCTTGTCAGGCAGATCAATGTGCGAGAGATAACATCCTGAAAACCAGGGCTTGTCAGGCAGAGCAATGTGCGAGAGATAATATCCTGAAAACCAGGGCTTGTCAGGCAGAGCAATGTGCGAGAGATAATATCCTGAAAACCAGGGCTTGTCAGGCAGATCAATGTGTGAGAGATAATATCCTGAAAACCAGGGCGTGTCAGGCAGATCAATGTGCGAGAGATAATATCCTGAAAACCAGGGCTTGTCAGGCAGATCAATGAGCGAGAGATAACATCCTGAAAACCAGGGCTTGTCAGGCAGAGCAATGTGCGAGAGATAATATCCTGAAAACCAGGGCTTGTCAGGCAGAGCAATGTGCGAGAGATAATATCCTGAAAACCAGGGCTTGTCAGGCAGAGCAATGTGCGAGAGATAATATCCTGAAAACCAGGGCTTGTCAGGCAGAGCAATGTGCGAGAGATAATATCCTGAAAACCAGGGCTTGTCAGGCAGAGCAATGTGCGAGAGATAATATCCTGAAAACCAGGGCTTGTCAGGCAGAGCAATGTGCAGAGCAAGAGATAATATCCTGAAAACCAGGGCTTATCAGGCAGAGCAATGTGCGAGAGATAATATCCTGAAAACCAGGGCTTATCAGGCAGAGCAATGTGCGAGAGATAATATCCTGAAAACCAGGGCTTGTCAGGCAGATCAATGTGCGAGAGATAATATCCTGAAAACCAGGGCTTGTCAGGCAGAGCAATGTGCGAGAGATAACATCCTGAAAACCAGGGCTTGTCAGGCAGAGCAATGTGCGAGAGATAATATCCTGAAAACCAGGGCTTGTCAGGCAGATCAATGTGCGAGAGATAATATCCTGAAAACCAGGGCTTGTCAGGCAGAGCAATGTGCGAGAGATAATATCCTGAAAACCAGGGCTTGTCAGGCAGAGCAATGTGCGAGAGATAATATCCTGAAAACCAGGGCTTGTCAGGCAGAGCAATGTGCGAGAGATAATATCCTGAAAACCAGGGCTTGTCAGGCAGAGCAATGTGCGAGAGATAATATCCTGAAAACCAGGGCTTGTCAGGCAGAGCAATGTGCGAGAGATAATATCCTGAAAACCAGGGCTTGTCAGGCAGAGCAATGTGCGAGAGATAATATCCTGAAAACCAGGGCTTGGGACATTAGAATTTTCCAATCATTTAATTCTGAAAAAGTTTAGCTTGTTATGTTCCACTGTTCCAAACAAGGAAAATAAAGTTCTGAACTAGTTCGATACCAAAACAAAAAAAGTTTTATGTCATTCCTTTCTGTTCCTTTTCAAACCTTGAAATTCTAAATGAATTTACCAATCAGTGTGGGTTGAGAAGCTTGCTATGGAGCGGGCAAGCTATTTACATGCCTTAGACAGACAAGTGTAAGGCGCAAGGTGCGATAAAAAATGTGCGGGTGGGGAGAGAGTGTTGAAACGCTGGGCATCTTGTTGATAACAATAGACCTGTTGTCTGAATTAGGCCCACATAATTATACCGACAGAGGTGCAGTTTCTATGAAGGAACTTTGAAAAAAATATGCTCTCTTGAACCTAAAAGGGTTCATTGGCTGTCCCCATCGGAGAACCCTTTGAAGTACCCTTTTTGGTTCCAGGTAGAACCCTTTTGGTTCCAGGTTTAACACTTTTGGGTTCCAAGTAGAACCCTTTCTACAGAGGGCTCTACATGGAACCAAAAAGGGTTCTCCTATTGCAACAACTGAAGAACCCTTTTGGAACTCTTTTTTTCTAGCATTGAAAACACTCTCTCCCTGATTTCTGAATCACGCGTGTAACATCAGTAGCTACAGTAGACTATGCTTCGGGGGGAGGGGCAGATACCCTACACATGCACAAACACTGGCAAAGATTTTCAGCTGTCAGGCAGACACTGGATTAGGTTTCTGAGTGAGGGCTTTGCATTCACGCTTTGTTGCATTTTTTGTGCGAATGGAAAAAAATGGCCAAAACATAAATAAACGTTATAAACCAGTTTCAATGCTTTAAAAAATAACGGTTTTGTTCTGGAACAGTATAGATCACTCACAGACACAGGCAGAGAGGCAAGCATACTGGCCAATAAACCTTGCACTGGGTGATTTATGAGCAGAGCTACTAATGTTTTCCTGTTTGGTTTTATCCACCTGGCATCTGCTCCTACAGTATATCCTACAACCAGATCCTCTCACGAACATTCTGGATGCCTCTGGCACCATGATGGGTATAACCTCAGGAATGAGGTTCACACTCTGCTTACTCTTAGGACCTAGATTACTCTCTTTTGTTAAGGTAATTAATGCCTGTGTAGTTGCCAGGTGTGTTAAGTAAACAAACTTGGAACATTACACACTTGTTTTGCATTATAGTTTTCAATCAATCAAATACCATTGGAATAGTGTGTTTAATACAATTGTCACAAAGATCTTTATGGCCAGCAACCAGGTCAGTGGCCATGAAAACTCTCTTGGTATTCAGTCAACTGGACTGGTGTATTAGACCTTACACTGTCATGTCCTGTGCTAGGCTGTGCTGTGCTGCATTTCTGTACTTTAAAAAAAATCACCTTTATTTAACCAAATAGGCCAGTTGAGAAACAAGTTCTCATTTACAACTGTGACTTGGCCAAGATAAAGCAAAGTAGTACGACAAAAACAACAAAACAGAGTTACACATAAACAAACGTAACGTGAATAACACAATATAAAAATATATTTATAGTGTGTGCAAATGTAGAAGAGTAGGGAGGTAAGGCAATAAATAGATGATAGAGGCAAAATAATTACAATTTAGCATTAACCTGGAGTGATAGATGTGCAAGTAGAGATACTGGGGTGCAAAAGAGCAAGAGGGTGATCACATTGTTTTCTCACTGTAAAAAAAACCTCTCCCTCAATTCAATTCAATGTTCAATTTAAGGGTTTATTGGCATGGGAAACATATGTTTACATTGCCAAAGCAAGTGAAATAGATATTGAAATAGTGAAATAATATTTAACAAAAGTTAAATAAACAATTCAAAAATGTACAGTAAATATTACACTCACAAAAGTTCAAAAAGAATAAAGACAAACATCATATTATGTGCAAATAGTTAAAGTAAAAAAGGGAAAATAAATAAACATAAATATGGGTTGTATTCTCTCTCTCTCTCTCTCTCTCTCTCTCTCTCTCTCTCTCTCTCTCTCTCTCTCTCTCTCTCTCTCTCTCTCTCTCTCTCTCTCTCTCTCTCTCTCTCTCTCTCTCTCTCTCTCTCTCTCTCTCTCTCTCTCTCTAGCATTTTAAGGTGCTAGTGGATGAGCTTCACGTGAAGGGAGAGGGAAAAGTTGCAAAGGCCATGAAAGAATCCTTCAAAATCCTGAATGAGGTTTGCTTCCAACACACACACACACACACACACACACACACACACACACATACTTCCACACACTTGCTGTTGGCCCAGTCTCAGTTCTTCACTGTGTGGTGCTTCCTCCCAGGCTGCGACCAGGGGCCAGGGCAGCCTGTGTAACCAGGCCATCATGCTGATCACAGATGGAGCCATGGAGGATTTCAAAGACGTGTTTGAAGAGTTCAACTGGCCTGATCGCAGGGTACATCCAATATTTTCTCCATGTGAATAACTACATACACACGTGACCTACAGTAATACCTATTTACTGTACATTAAAAATGTAATAAAATTGAATTGGTCCCATACACATATTTAGCAGATGTTATTGCCGGTGCAGCGAAATGCTTGTGTTCCTCGCTCCAACAGTGCAGTAGTATCTGACAATACATGTCAATTCTTCTGTTATTCTATTTTCTATTCCCTTACTTCCCCTGAACAGCAAGGTATTTTGAGGACATCACTTTAACAGCCTTATCAGTTTAATATGTTCAGTATTTACTTAATGAACTGACTGAATTGGATATCAGTCTCCTATACGGTCTCTTTCAGGTGCGCCTCTTCACTTACCTTATTGGCAGAGAGATGACCTTTGCGGACAACACCAAGTGGATCGCCTGCA
This sequence comes from Oncorhynchus keta, assembly GCF_023373465.1. NCBI lineage: Eukaryota > Metazoa > Chordata > Actinopteri > Salmoniformes > Salmonidae > Oncorhynchus > Oncorhynchus keta. Next base: position 33,968,217 of record NC_068446.1, on the reverse strand, counting down.
ACAACAAGGGTTACTACACACACATCTCCACTCTGGCTGACGTGCAGGAGAATGTCATGGAGTACCTTCACGTCCTGAGCCGACCAATGGTCATCAATCACAATCATGACATCATCTGGACCGAGGCTTACATGGACACTGTGGTGAGTACAGCAGCTATACTTACCCAGTGGGCTTTGCCGAATAACTGCAGTACATTCTGCCTTTTCTTCCAGGATCCAAATCTCCACTTTCTTTGGCATCAAAGGCAACGTGTTGTTGTTGCGTTTAACCACGTTCGTCACCTCACACTGCCCTGTTTGAAAGTCAACTGTCTACTGTAGTATCATGGTGTGCTGTCAGTTACATTAGTTCATTCATTCTGTGTGCCTGTGTAGTTTATGACTCCTCCCTGCATTTGTCTTTTGTCCTGCTACTGTGCTCATTCTCTCATCTCACCTCACCTCTATCACCGGACCTGACCCTCACTCACTCTGACAGCTACCCAATACGAAGGAGGTAAAAAGAGACTGTGGGAAATACATATTGTCTGATAGGGAAGCCCTTTTAGTGTAGTCCTCTTCTGTTTAGGCCTTGTGGTAATAGTGAACGCTGTCTCCCAAGCTTTCGATTGGCTATCACCAGTTGCAGTGTTATGGCACCCTCTAGCGTAACGAGTCTTAATTGCAAGTATAGAAGTTAACAAGTAGGAGTAGTACCAGAACCAACAGCGTTTTGATTTGGTTTAGGATAAACAAAACGTTATTTCTGATGCATAAATATGTACAAATGCTGCAATTATTCCTCCAGCTCTTCGCCACAAAGGCTCAAAGTTTACTTCTCATGACCACAGTGGCAATGCCTGTCTTCAGCAAGAAGAAAGAGACGGTCAGTGGACTAAAAGCCTTTGTTAGATTGAAATGTATTTTTAACATAGGAATGGTGGTAATCAAAGTAATAACAGTTAGAAGTTGTAATTGTAGTTGTCCCTCTGAGGCACCAGACTATTCTTCCCCAATAGCCTCTTACAACTGTAGTAATCTAGAGCTATAAAAGGTATGTGAGGTACAGTACCAGTCAAAGGTTTGTACACACCTACTCATTCAGGGTTTTTCTTTATTTTTTCTATTTTCTACATTGTATAATAATAGTGAAGACATCAAAACTATGAAATAACACATGTGGAATCATGTAGTAACCAAAAAAGTGTTTAACAAATCAAAATATATGATATATTTCAGATTCTTCAAAGTAGCCACAGACAGTCCATATTATTGTAAGAACAACTCAAATAAGAAAAGAGAAACGACAGTCCATTACTTTAAGACATGAAGGTGAGTCAATGCGGAATATTTCCAGAACTTTTAAAGTTTCTTCAAGTGCAGTCGCAAAAACCATCAAGGCTATGATGAAACTGGCTTTCATGAGGACCACCACAGGAAAGGAAGACCCAGAGTTACCTCTGCTGCAGAGGTTAAGTTAATTAGAGTTACCAGCTTCAGAAATTGCAGCCCAAATAAATGCTTCACAAGTAACAGACACATCTCAACATCAACTGTTCAGAGGAGACTGTGTGAATCAGGTCTTCATGGTCAAATTTCTGCAAAGAAACCACTACTAAAGGACACCAATAATAAGAAGAGACTTTCTTGGGCCAAGAAACACTAGAAATGGACATTAGACCGGTGGAAATCTGTGGCTACTTTGAAGAATCTGAAAAATATCATATATTTTGATTTTGGTTACTACATGATTCCATGTGTATTATTTCATCGTTTTGATGTCTTCCCTATTGTTCTACAATGTAAAAATAAAGAAAAACCCTTGCATGAGTATGTATCCATACTTTTGACTGGTGCTTTATATTTGAACCTGGTCAAGCAGTTCACTGTGTGCACAGTGCATCTGTGTTGCAGTGACATGATACTGTAGTTGTTGTGCCATTAGAAGTCTTATAAACCCTCCTCTCCCCTTCTCCTCCAGCTGAGCCATGGGATCCTGCTGGGGGTGGTGGGTTCTGACATCCCCCTGTTGGAGGTAATGAAGCTGGCTCCCAGATATAGGCTGGGTCCCCATGGTTACGCTTTCCTCATCACCAACAACGGGTACATCCTGGCGCACCCTGACCTACGACCTCTGGTGAGTCCAACCGCTGTAGAGCTTACGCTTGCTTCCGGCTATAGTCACTAGTAGGGTTGCATTATTCCGGGAACTTTCAAAAAATTCTGTGTTTTTCCCGAAATCCCAGTTGGTGGATTCCCGGAATCTGGAGGGAATAAGCAGGAATTCCGTAATCCCAAAATGTTGCACTACTAATACTACTACAGTCCCTATTTATAATACTATAGTTACGAAGGCAGTCACCAGTACTACTACCGCAGTAAAAACTACTACTAATACTACTACTACTCTGACCTGGTTTCAAATCCCATTTGAAATGTTTCATATACTTTTAGTGTTTGTTTTAGACTGCCTGGACAATTCATTCAACTAATAAACAATCATTATCACACTTCTACACTGTTGCTTTATTTCCATCTTTATTTATAGAGTAAATAATACAGATTTGATGTTGTACAATTCTGAGACAAAAACAGAAAATACAAAAACAGTGGAATAAGATTAATCACAACGAAAGACACTACACTGAGCCGTGTAAGGCGAGAGAAGCAACTCTGCAACATCCTAAAACATATAGGGATCAGACGCAATCACTTGAACACACACTTCAAACATGTAACCTTATCAGAAGCACATATAGGATGTTTGTCCCACAATATATCCAGTGGACTGGAGCACTCACATGAACACTTATACCTGTAATAAGTTAAGGACAGTTGAGGACTTGTGAGGCATCTGTTTCTCAAACTAGACATTCTAATGCACTTGTCCTCTTGCTCAGTTGTGCACTGGGGCCTCCCTCTCCTCTTTCTATTCTGGTTAGAGCCAGTTTGTGCTGTTCTTTGAAGGGAGTAGTACACAGCGTTGTACGAGATCTTCAGTTTCTTGGCAATTTCTCGCATGGACTAGCCTGATGAGTTTCAGAAGAAAGTGCTTTGTTTCTGGTCATTTTGAGCATGTAATCGAACCCACAAATGCTGATGCTCCAGATACTCAACTAGTCTAAAGAAGGCCAGATTTATTGCTTCTTTAATCAGAACAACAGTTTTCAGCTGTGATAACATAATTGCAAAAGGGTTTTCTAATGATCAATTAGCCTTTAAAAAAAATGTTAAACTTGGATTTGTTAACACAATGTGCCATTGGAACACAGGAGTGATGGTTGCTGATAATGGGCCTCTGTATGCCTATGTAGATATTCCATTAAAATCAGCCACTTCCAGCTACAATAGTCATTTACAACATTCACAATGTCTACACTGTATTTCTGATCAATTTCATGTTATTTTAATGGGCAAAAAATGTGCTTTTCTTTCAAAAACAAGGACTTTTCTAAGTGACCCCAAACTTTTGAATGGTAGTGTATACACCCACAATTCTAGGTTTACAGAGCAGCTCTGCAGTGGCTCTGTTAAAGGTACTCTGGCACAGGTTGAGCTGGACTAGGTAATGATTACTACCAATAGTGGAACTCAGCACCCAGATTAACCCCAATGCAAGTCGCACATTCCTGGAAGTTATTATTTTCAGTTAGTGCATGTTGTGCCAAATAAGCACATATATTTCTATGAGGGCCAGAGTCACCTAAGAATTAAAAAACAGAATAGCCATAAAAACACAATATGCCTTGCACCACCCTCCCAAATCACAGTACATAAGAACAGAAGATTGTACAATAAAGGGAACACTGAGTGTAGCAGATCAACAGGGAACGCTGAGTGTAGCAGAACAACAGGGAACGCTGAGTGTAGCAGATCAACAGGGAACGCTGAGTGTAGCAGAACAACAGGGAACGCTGAGTGTAGCAGATCAACAGGGAACGCTGAGTGTAGCAGATCAACAGGGAACGCTGAGTGTAGCAGATCAACAGGGAACACTGAATGTAGCAGAACAACAGGGAACGCTGAGTGTAGCAGATCAACAGGGAACGCTGAGTGTAGCAGATCAACAGGGAACGCTGAGTGTAGCAGAACAACAGGGAACGCTGAGTGTAGCAGATCAACAGGGAACGCTGAGTGTAGCAGAACAACAGGGAACGCTGAGTGTAGCAGATCAACAGGGAACGCTGAGTGTAGCAGATCAACAGGGAACGCTGAGTGTAGCAGATCAACAGGGAACGCTGAGTGTAGCAGAACAACAGGGAACGCTGAGTGTAGCAGAACAACAGGGAACGCTGAGTGTAGCAGATCAACAGGGAACACTGAATGTAGCAGAACAACAGGGAACGCTGAGTGTAGCAGATCAACAGGGAACGCTGAGTGTAGGAGATCAACATATTGTTTAGTAAGGTGTAGCACAGCTGCCAGAAGTTTAAGTCTCATCAATCCCATGAGAAGGTAGCTGTTCATTTGCGGAGTTAGGAGGAAAATAGTGAAAAGAATCAAACAGAAACATATTTTCCCTGCAGCAATATGCCATAAATCACAGACAGATAGACCAAGCTCCTATTGGACAGTTGTCATGTTGAGATGGTGTGAGATGTGCAGTATTGTGGGCTTAGGATGTTGGAGGGTGGTGCAAGGCACATTGTGTTTTTGTTCTTGTCAGTGACCACACTCAAACAGTCAGTGGCCACGCTCAAACAGTCCAAAGTGTCTAACCTAAAGACCATCTCAATGATCAATTTGCAGATTTTGTGTGGGGTCACTGATTGGTTATTGAACAGAGCATGAATAATTTCATTAAATGGTTAAAGAGTCTCAGATGACAGCCTCATGCTCAACACCTAGAGCAGCACAGTGGAGGGTTGTATTCATTAGTGTACACCGTAGACAAAATGTTTTGCAACAGATAATGAAAACAAGCCTTTCTTATTGGGCAACTTCAGCTTGTCCCTCCCTCCCAGGCAACCATAAAATGTGATTCTGGGTGCCAAGGTATTTTCTGTTTTATTGAACCTCTATTTTGACAGGGGGTCATGCTGAGACCAAGGTCTCTTTCACAGATGTGCCCTGTATACACATGAATACACATCAAATACACACCAATTCCTCTTCGATATATATTATACACATCAATTACACTTCAATGTGAAATCTCAATAATATTAGAGAGAATGATTTATTTCAGCATTTCTTTCTTTCACCACATTCGCAGTGGGTCAGAAGTTTACATGCACTCAATTAGTATTTGGTAGCATTGCCTTTAAATAGTTTAACTTGGGTCAAACATTTCGGGTAGCCTTCCACAAGCTTTCCACAATAAGTTCGGTGAATTTTGGCCCATTCCTCCTGACAGAGCTGGTGTAACTGAATCAGGTTTGTTGGCCTTCTTGCTCGCACACACTTTTTTCAGTTCTGCCCACAAATTTTCTATAGGATTGAGGTCAGGGTTTTGTGATGGCCATTCTAATACCTTGACTTTGTTGTCCTTAAGCCATTTTGCCACAACTTTGGAAGTATGCTTGGGGTCATTGTACATTTGGAAGACCCATTTGTTAGCAAGCTTTAACTTCTTGACTGATGTCTTGCTTCAATATATCCACATAATTTTCCCACCTCATGATGCCATCTATTTTGTGAAGTGCACCAGTCCCTCCTGCCGCAAAGCACCCCCACAACATGATGCTGCCACCCCTGTGCTTCACGGTTGGGATGGTGTTCTTCGGCTTGCAAGCCTCCCCCTTTTTCCTCCAAACATAACGATGGACATTATGGTCAAACAGTTCTATTTTTGTTTCATCAGATCAGAGGACATTTCTCCAAAAAGTACGATCTTTGTCCCCATGTGCAGTTGCAATCCGTAGTCTGGCTTTTTTATGGCGGTTTTGGAGCAGTGGCTTCTTCCTTGCTGAGCGGCCTTTCAGGTTATGTCGATATAGGACTTGTTTTACTGTGGAAATAGATACTTTTGTAGCTGTTTCCTCCAGCATCTTCACAAGGTCATTTGCTGTTGTTCTGGGATTGACTTGCACTTTGTGCATCAAAGTGCATTCATCTCTAGGAGACCGAACGCGTCTCCTTCCTGAGCGGTATGACGGCTCTGTGGTCCCATGGTGTTTATACTTGTGTACTATTGTGTGTGCAGATGAACGTGGTACCTTCAGGCATTTGGAAATTACTCCCAATGATGAACCAGACTGAGGTCTTGGCTGATTTCTTTTGAGGCACTGAGTTTGGAGGTAGGCCTTGAAATACATCCACAGGTATACCTCCAATTGACTCTCATGATGTCAATTAGCCTATCAGAAGCTTCTAAAGCCATGACATAATTTTCTGGAATTTTCCAAGCTGTTTAAAGGCACAGTCAACTTAGTGTATGTAAACTTCTGACCCAGTGGAATTGTGATACAGTGAATTATAAGTCAAATAATAAGTCTGTAAACAATTGTTGGAAAAAGTACTTGTGTCATGCACAAAGTAGATGTCCTAACCAACTTGCCAAAACTATAGTCACAAGAAATTTGTGAAGTGGTTGAAAAACAAGTCTTAAATGACTCCAATCTAAGTCTGTGTAAACTTCTGACTTCAACAGTACACATGAATACTCACATCAATATAAAAAAGAAAAACACAATCATAGAAACCAAACATGTTATGTGGTCAATAATAAGCCTACTTGTTCCTTTTGGAGCCAGTTGCCATGAAGCCTTTGAAGTCAGGATACCATGTCATGGAGATGTCCATCAAACACAGTTGTCCTAAGTGATTGGCTCAGCCTAGAGAATAAACACATATGACAGACAGACAGACAGACAGACAGACAGACAGACAGACAGACAGACAGACAGACAGACAGACAGACAGACAGACAGACAGCTGAGGTTCTATATAAAACTTGTATCTGTCCTCTTCCTGATTCTTTTCACCCATGTCATCTTCCTCATCTTCTCCTCTCCTGTCCCACAGTACAAAGAAGGTAAGACGCTGAAGCCCAAGCCTAACTACAACAGTGTGGACCTGGCTGAGGTGGAGTGGGAGGACATAGATGAGATAGTGAGTGGTGTATATATATTAACAGTAATATTAATACATAAATGAGATGGTGAGTCGTATATTAGTAATATTAATACATAGATGAGACAGTTAATAGTATAGTAGTAACAGTAATATTAATACATAGATGAGACAGTTAATAGTATAGTAGTAACAGTAATATTAATACATAGATGAGACAGTTAATAGTATAGTAGTAACAGTAATATTAATACATAGATGAGACAGTTAATAGTATAGTAGTAACAGTAATATTAATACATAGATGAGACAGTTAATAGTATAGTAGTAACAGTAATATTAATACATAGATGAGACAGTTAATAGTATAGTAGTAACAGTAATATTAATACATAGATGAGACAGTTAATAGTATAGTAGTAACAGTAATATTAATAAATAGAGGAGACAGTGGGTAGTATAGTAGTAACAGTAATATTAATACATAGATGAGACAGTTAATAGTATAGTAGTAACAGTAATATTAATAAATAGAGGAGACAGTGGGTAGTATAGTAGTAACAGTAATATTAATACATAGATGAGACAGTTAATAGTATAGTAGTAACAGTAATATTAATACATAGAGGAGACAGTGGGTTGTATACAGTAGTAGTAACAGTAATATTAATACATAGAGGAGACAGTGGGTAGTATAGTAGTAACAGTAATATTAATACATAGAGGAGACAGTGGTAGTATACAGTAGTAGTAACAGTAATATTAATACATAGAGGAGACAGTGGGTAGTATACAGTAGTAGTAACAGTAATATTAATACATAGAGGAGACAGTGGGTAGTATACAGTAGTAGTAACAGTAATATTAATACATAGAAGAGACAGTGGGTTGTATACAGTAGTAGTAACAGTAATATTAATACATAGAAGAGACAGTGGGTTGTATACAGTAGTAGTAACAGTAATATTAATACATAGAGGAGACAGTGGGTTGTATACAGTAGTAGTAACAGTAATATTAATACATAGAGGAGACAGTGGGTAGTATACAGTAGTAGTAACAGTAATATTAATACATAGAGGAGACAGTGGGTAGTATACAGTAGTAGTAACAGTAATATTAATACATAGAAGAGACAGTGGGTTGTATACAGTAGTAGTAACAGTAATATTAATACATAGAGGAGACAGTGGGTTGTATACAGTAGTAGTAACAGTAATATTAATACATAGATGAGGTAGTATAGTAGAAATATTAACACATAGATGAGAATAGGTCTTCTACAGCACTTTACAATGAAAAAAAAACTAGTAAGTGAGCCCGGATATAAAGTCAGGAAGAAAACTCTGAATACACATGTACAGTCAGCGGTGGACTTAGTGGTTTGACGGATGGTTTCGTAATGCTGTTGAGGGGCCCCCCCAAAATTGACATTTTCCAACAGACATTACCTGCTATGATTATTGCACATATACTGTACATACCATATCACATGACCCACCGACAACACACTGAATGTCTTCAATAGAGCTTGCCAGCTTGTAAACCGAAGATTTGTATTTATCCTTCTGGTTCATTCAGCTATTCCTATGGGGGAAATGAATGGGGTTTTTGGATAAAAGCCGAAAATAAGGTCTGAGGTTAACACAAGCTTAGGAGATCTCATACATTTTGTTCTATGAGATAATATCAGTCAGTTAACATGACCTTTATGAATTATGAAGCCTTTATGTGCTTATTTTGATTACATAACTGCTTAAATCAGAAAAAGTGATGTTAGCTGCTGAAGATTATCTCAGAACAAAACATAGAAGATTTCCTAAGCCTTTGTTTATCGCAGACCTTATTGTCGCCGTTTATCTAAAAACCCTCCAAAAAAAACATTAATTTCCCCATAGGCTTTGCCCAACGACCCATGGCAGAGTTATTGCCTTCCAAAAGACGCCATTACTATTTCTCGCAATACAGTAGAACTCCTTTCTAGGTATGAATATATATTCATGTATGTTCTGGGCTCTAACAGTGCTGGTTGGGTAATTGTGTTGGTAAGGTAACTGAATTCAAGGTCAACAGTGATTGTGTGCATTATTGTGTGTGTTTTTCCCAGCTAAGGACAGCCATGGTGAAAGGGGAGATGGGCACTCTGTCTTTAAACGTGAGAGCATCAGTGGACAAAGCGGTGAGTGGGACCTTGTGTGTGTGTGTGGGGGGGGGGGGCTCAATGCCTTATGCCTAATGGAATATTAATAGTAGTCTCGTACACCCAACCCTAGGCAGCAGCAGTGACTAGGTTCTGCTTTCAATGACGGACTCTTTTGGCCACTTCAATAAGTGAAGAAAAACTCTCCTAACAAATCAGGAGGCAGACATGACAGGACGTTGCGATTCGAAACTAGGCAGGCAAAACCTTTGCAGTGGTTCAAGTGAAGGTAGTTGATGCAAATTAGACACTCTATACCAAACTGATGTTCTGTTATGTACAGACGTGTTAAGCCGGAACATTTGAAAATTGTGGGAGTCAACCCGGAGGTCTAGAGACACTATATTGATTCTAACTGTCTCATAACACAATTCTCATTTTTTCTTCACAACAGAAAAGGCCTTTGTTCTTAACAAATGACTATTTCTACACAACCATCAACGACACCCCATTCAGGTAAGTGTGATTCTATGATAGCGAGTGTGGTATGTAGTCATAGGCCTGTTGCATTGAATGAAGTCAATGAACATCTCACTCACTCCTTTATTGTATGTATTTCCCTCTGCAGTTTTGGTATGGTTCTGACAAGGGGTCACGGACAGCTGATGTTCATGGGGACAGTCTCTGTGGAAGAAGGTAAGTCTCCCCACTCTACTGCTACTGGCCACTCTCTCTGCCTCTCGTCTGCCCCGCTCTACTGCTACTGGCCACTCTCTCTGCCTCTCGTCTGCCCCGCTCTACTGCTACTGGCCACTCTCTCTGCCTCTCGTCTGCCCCGCTCTACTGCTACTGGCCACTCTCTCTGCCTCTCGTCTGCCCTTCTCTACTGCTACTGGCCACTCTCTCTGCCTCTCATCTGCCCTTCTCTACTGCTACTGGCCACTCTCTCTGCCTCTCGTCTGCCCTTCTCTACTGCTACTGGCCACTCTCTCTGCCTCTCGTCTGCCCTTCTCTACTGCTACTGGCCACTCTCTCTGCCTCTCGTCTGCCCCGCTCTACTGCTACTGGCCACTCTCTCTGCCTCTCGTCTGCCCCGCTCTACTGCTACTGGCCACTCTCTCTGCCTCTCGTCTGCCCTTCTCTACTGCTACTGGCCACTCTCTCTGCCTCTCATCTGCCCCGCTCTACTGCTACTGGCCACTCTCTCTGCCTCTCGTCTGCCCCACTCTGCCACTACTGGCCACTCTCTCTGCCTCTCGTCTGCCCTTCTCTACTGCTACTGGCCACTCTCTCTGCCTCTCGTCTGCCCCGCTCTACTGCTACTGGCCACTCTCTCTGCCTCTCATCTGCCCTTCTCTACTGCTACTGGCCACTCTCTCTGCCTCTCGTCTGCCCTTCTCTACTGCTACTGGCCACTCTCTCTGCCTCTCGTCTGCCCCACTCTGCCACTACTGGCCACTCTCTCTGCCTCTCGTCTGCCCTTCTCTACTGCTACTGGCCACTCTCTCTGCCTCTCGTCTGCCCCGCTCTACTGCTACTGGCCACTCTCTCTGCCTCTCATCTGCCCTTCTCTACTGCTACTGGCCACTCTCTCTGCCTCTCATCTGCTGCTACTGGCCACTCTCTGCCTCTCGTCTGCCTCTGCCACTACTGGTCTGCCTCCGTCTGCCCTTCTCTACTGCTACTGGCCACTCTCTCTGCCTCTCGTCTGCCCTTCTCTACTGCTACTGGCCACTCTCTCTGCCTCTCGTCTGCCTCTCTGCTACTGGCCACTCTCTCTGCCTCTCGTCTGCCCCGCTCTACTGCTACTGGCCACTCTCTCTGCCTCTCGTCTGCCCCGCTCTACTGCTACTGGCCACTCTCTCTGCCTCTCGTCTGCCCCTCTCTACTGCTACTGGCCACTCTCTCTGCCACTCATATGCCCCTCTCTACTGCTACTGGCCACTCTCTCTGCCTCTCGTCTGCCCTTCTCTACTGCTACTGGCCACTCTCTCTGCCTCTCGTCTGCCCTTCTCTACTGCTACTGGCCACTCTCTCTGCCTCTCGTCTGCCCCTCTCTACTGCTACTGGCCACTCTCTCTGCCTCTCGTCTGCCCTTCTCTACTGCTACTGGCCACTCTCTCTGCCACTCTATGCCTCTCTGGCCACTCTCTCTGCCACCTATCTCTACTGCTACTGGCCACTCTCTCTGCCACTCATCTGCCCCACTCTCACTACTGGCCACTCTCTCTGCCTCTCGTCTGCCCTTCTCTACTACTACTGGCCACTCTCTCTGCCTCTCGTCTGGCTCTACTGCTACTGGCCATTCTCTCTGCCTCTCATCTGCCCTCTACTGCTACTGGCCACTCTCTCTGCCACTGTCTGCCCCGCTCTACTGCTACTGGCCTCTGCCTCTCGTCTGCCCTTCTCTACTGCTACTGGCCACTCTCTCTGCCTCTCGTCTGCCCTTCTCTACTGCTACTGGCCACTCTCTCTGCCTCTCGTCTGCCCTTCTCTACTGCTACTGGCCACTCTCTCTGCCTCTCGTCTGCCCCGCTCTACTGCTACTGGCCACTCTCTCTGCCTCTCGTCTGCCCCGCTCTACTGCTACTGGCCACTCTCTCTGCCACTCATCTGCCCCGCTCTACTGCTACTGGCCACTCTCTCTGCCTCTCATCTGCCCTTCTCTACTGCTACTGGCCACTCTCTCTGCCTCTCGTCTGCCCCGCTCTACTGCTACTGGCCATTCTCTCTGCCTCTCATCTGCCCTTCTCTACTGCTACTGGCCACTCTCTCTGCCTCTCGTCTGCCCTTCTCTACTGCTACTGGCCACTCTCTCTGCCTCTCGTCTGCCCCGCTCTACTGCTACTGGCCACTCTCTCTGCCTCTCATCTGCCCCACTCTGCCACTACTGGCCACTCTCTCTGCCTCTCGTCTGCCCTTCTCTACTGCTACTGGCCACTCTCTCTGCCTCTCGTCTGCCCCGCTCTACTGCTACTGGCCATTCTCTCTGCCTCTCATCTGCCCTTCTCTACTGCTACTGGCCACTCTCTCTGCCTCTCATCTGCCCTGCTCTGCTGCTACTGGCCACTCTCTCTGCCTCTCATCTGCCCTTCTCTACTGCTACTGGCCACTCTCTCTGCCTCTCGTCTGCCCCGCTCTACTGCTACTGGCCATTCTCTCTGCCTCTCATCTGCCCTTCTCTACTGCTACTGGCCACTCTCTCTGCCTCTCATCTGCCCTTCTCTACTGCTACTGGCCACTCTCTCTGCCTCTCATCTGCCCTTCTCTACTGCTACTGGCCACTCTCTCTGCCTCTCATCTGCCCCGCTCTACTGCTACTGGCCATTCTCTCTGCCTCTCATCTGCCCTTCTCTACTGCTACTGGCCACTCTCTCTGCCTCTCATCTGCCCTGCTCTACTGCTACTGGCCACTCTCTCTGCCTCTCATCTGCCCCGCTCTACTGCTACTGGCCACTCTCTCTACCTCTCATCTGCACCGCTCTACTGCTACTGGCCACTCTCTCTGCCTCTCGTCTGCCCTTCTCTACTGCTACTGGCCACTCTCTCTGCCTCTCATCTGCCCCGCTCTACTGCTACTGGCCACTCTCTCTGCCTCTCATCTGCCCCGCTCTACTGCTACTGGCCACTCTCTCTACCTCTCATCTGCCCCGCTCTACTGCTACTGGCCACTCTCTCTGCCTCTCGTCTGCCCTTCTCTACTGCTACTGGCCACTCTCTCTGCCTCTCATCTGCCCCGCTCTACTGCTACTGGCCACTCTCTCTGCCTCTAGTCTGCCCTTCTCTACTGCTACTGGCCACTCTCTCTGCCTCTCATCTGCCCCGCTCTACTGCTACTGGCCACTCTCTCTGCCTCTCATCTGCCCCGCTCTACTGCTACTGGCCACTCTCTCTGTCTCTCATCTGCCCCGCTCTACTGCTACTGGCCATTCTCTCTGCCTCTCATCTGCCCCGCTCTACTGCTACTGGCCACTCTCTCTGCCTCTCGTCTGCCCTTCTCTACTGCTACTGGCCACTCTCTCTGCCTCTTGTCTGCCCCGCTCTACTGCTACTGGCCATTCTCTCTGCCTCTCATCTGCCCTTCTCTACTGCTACTGGCCACTCTCTCTGCCTCTCATCTGCCCTTCTCTACTGCTACTGGCCACTCTCTGCCTCTCATCTCTCTCTGCTACTGGCCATTCTCTCTGCCTCTCATCTGCCCTGCTCTACTGCTACTGGCCACTCTCTCTGCCACTCATCTGCCCCCTCTCTGCTACTGGCCACTCTCTCTGCCTCTCGCTCTACTGCTACTGGCCACTCTCTCTGCCTCTCATCTGCCCCGCTCTACTGCTACTGGCCACTCTCTCTGCCTCTCATCTGCCCCGCTCTACTGCTACTGGCCACTCTCTCTGCCTCTCATCTGCCCCGCTCTACTGCTACTGGCCACTCTCTCTGCCACTCATCTGCCCCGCTCTACTGCTACTGGCCACTCTCTCTGCCACTCATCTGCCCCGCTCTACTGCTACTGGCCACTCTCTGCCTCTCATCTGCCCTTCTCTACTGCTACTGGCCACTCTCTCTGCCTCTCATCTGCCCCGCTCTACTGCTACTGGCCACTCTCTCTGCCACTCATCTGCCCCGCTCTACTGCTACTGGCCACTCTCTCTGCCTCTCATCTGCCCCGCTCTACTGCTACTGGCCACTCTCTCTGCCTCTCATCTGCCCCGCTCTACTGCTACTGGCCACTCTCTCTGCCTCTCATCTGCCCCGCTCTACTGCTACTGGCCACTCTCTCTGCCTCTCATCTGCCCCGCTCTACTGCTACTGGCCACTCTCTCTGCCACTCATCTGCCCCGCTCTACTGCTACTGGCCACTCTCTCTGCCTCTCATCTGCCCCGCTCTACTGCTACTGGCCACTTTCTGCCTCTCATCTGCCCTTCTCTACTGCTACTGGCCACTCTCTCTGCCTCTCATCTGCCCTTCTCTACTGCTACTGGCCACTCTCTCTGCCTCTCATCTGCCCTTCTCTACTGCTACTGGCCACTCTCTCTGCCTCTCATCTGCCCCGCTCTACTGCTACTGGCCACTCTCTCTGCCTCTCATCTGCCCCGCTCTACTGCTACTGGCCACTCTCTCTGCCTCTCATCTGCCCCGCTCTACTGCTACTGGCCACTCTCTCTGCCTCTCATCTGCCCTGCTCTACTGCTACTGGCCACTCTCTCTGCCTCTCATCTGCCCCGCTCTACTGCTACTGGCCACTCTCTCTGCCTCTCATCTGCCCCGCTCTACTGCTACTGGCCACTCTCTCTGCCACTCATCTGCCCCGCTCTACTGCTACTGGTCACTCTGCCACTCATCTGCCCCGCTCTACTGCTACTGGCCACTCTCTCTGCCTCTCATCTGCCCCACTCTACTGCTACTGGCCACTCTCTCTACCTCTCATCTGCCCCGCTCTACTGCTACTGGCCACTCTCTCTGCCTCTCATCTGCCCCGCTCTACTGCTACTGGCCACTCTCTCTGCCTCTCATCTGCCCCGCTCTACTGCTACTGGCCACTCTCTCTACCTCTCATCTGCCCTGCTCTACTGCTACTGGCCACTCTCTCTGCCACTCATCTGCCCCGCTCTACTGCTACTGGCCACTCTCTCTGCCTCTCATCTGCTCTACTGCTACTGGCCACTCTCTCTGCCTCTCATCTGGCTCTACTGCTACTGGCCACTCTCTCTGCCTCTCATCTGCCCCGCCACTGCTACTGGCCACTCTCTCTGCCTCTCATCTGCCCTGACTGCCTGGCCACTCTCTCTGCCTCTCATCTGCCCTGCTCTACTGCTACTGGCCACTCTCTCTGCCTCTCATCTGCCCCGCTCTACTGCTACTGGCCACTCTCTCTGCCTCTCATCTGCCCCGCTCTACTGCTACTGGCCACTCTCTCTACCACTCATCTGCCCCTCTCTACTGCTACTGGCCAGTCTCTCTGCCACTCATTTACTGCAGAACAATCTGATTTATTTACTGGTTGCATCCAATCTCCACTCAGGCCTGCATGACCTGACGTCCCCTGATCTATCCATATCCAATGAGTGGTAAGCATGGATAAATACTAACAAATAAAGAATTGACTGTAATCCTCTAAATACATTTACTGAAATGTAACACCCTAAATGATAGACTGTTGGACTGTAATAATTTATTGGCCTTAAATGGCCCTCCATGGAGTGAAACCCCCATTGTCTTTCCGTTCAGGACGTATTGTGAGACAGACATTGATCCTCACCACCGCAAATACTCTCAGCTTCAGGCTGTCATTCGCTACCTGCAGGGGAAGGAGCCTGACCTGGAGTGTGAGTACTTTCTCTACAGCCTGCTCCATAGATAAATTCTTATTCAACCACTAACCCTAACCCTAACGCTGATGTTACCCTAACGCTGATGTTACCCTAACGCTGATGTTACCCTAACCCCAACGCTGATGTTAGCCTAACCCCAATGCTGATGTTACCCTAACCCCAACGCTGATGTTACCCTAACGCTGATGTTACCCTAACACTGATGTTACCCTAACCCTAACACTGATGTTACCCTAACACTGATGTTACCCTAACGCTGATGTTACCCTAACACTGATGTTACCCTAACCCTAACGCTGATGTTACCCTAACACTGATGTTACCCTAATGCTGATGTTACCCTAACACTGATGTTACCCTAACGCTGATGTTACCCTAACACTGATGTTACCCTAACCCTAACGCTGATGTTACCCTAACACTGATGTTACCCTAACGCTGATGTTACCCTAACACTGATGTTACCCTAACGCTGATGTTACCCTAACACTGATGTTACCCTAACGCTGATGTTACCCTAACACTGATGTTACCCTAACGCTGATGTTACCCTAACACTGATGTTACCCTAACGCTGATGTTACCCTAACACTGATGTTACCCTAACACTGATGTTACCCTAACGCTGATGTTACCCTAACACTGATGTTACCCTAACGCTGATGTTACCCTAACGCTGATGTTACCCTAACCCTGATGTTACCCTAACACTGATGTTACCCTAACGCTGATGTTACCCTAACACTGATGTTACCCTAACCCTGATGTTACCCTAACACTGATGTTACCCTAACGCTGATGTTACCCTAACGCTGATGTTACCCTAACCCTGATGTTACCCTAACGCTGATGTTACCCTAACCCTGATGTTACCCTAACCCTGATGTTACCCTAACACTGATGTTACCCTAACACTGATGTTACCCTAACGCTGATGTTACCCTAACCCTGATGTTACCCTAACGCTGATGTTACCCTAACCCTGATAACGCTGATGTTACCCTAACGCTGATGTTACCCTAACCCTGATGTTACCCTAACGCTGATGTTACCCTAACCCTGATGTTACCCTAACGCTGATGTTACCCTAACACTGATGTTACCCTAACCCTAACACTGATGTTACCCTAACGCTGATGTTACCCTAACGCTGATGTTACCCTAGCGCTGATGTTACCCTAACGCTGATGCTATCCTAACCCCAACGCTGATGTTACCCTAACCCTAACGCTAATGTTACCCTAACCCTAATGCTGATGTTACCCTAACCCCAACGCTGATGTTGCTCTAACCCCGATGCTGATGTTACCCTAACCCCAACGCTGATGTTGCTCTAACCCCAACGCTGATGTTGCTCTAACCCCAACGCTGATGTTGCTCTAACCCCAACGCTGATGTTACCCTAACGCTGATGTTACCCTAACGCTGATGTTACCCTAACGCTGATGTTACCCTAACCCTAACGCTGATGTTACCCTAACGCTGATGTTACCCTAACGCTGATGTTACCCTAACCCTAACGCTGATGTTACCCTAACGCTGATGTTACCCTAACGCTGATGCTATCCTAACCCTAACGCTGATGTTACCCTAACCCTAACGCTGATGTTACCCTAACGCTGATGTTACCCTAACCCTGATGTTACCCTAACACTGATGTTACCCTAACGCTGATGTTACCCTAACGCTGATGTTACCCTAACCCTGATGTTACCCTAACGCTGATGTTACCCTAACCCTGATGTTACCCTAACCCTGATGTTACCCTAACACTGATGTTACCCTAACGCTGATGTTACCCTAACCCTGATGTTACCCTAACGCTGATGTTACCCTAACCCTGATGTTACCCTAACCCTGATGTTACCCTAACGCTGATGTTACCCTAACGCTGATGTTACCCTAACCCTGATGTTACCCTAACGCTGATGTTACCCTAACCCTGATGTTACCCTAACACTGATGTTACCCTAACACTGATGTTACCCTAACCCTAACACTGATGTTACCCTAACGCTGATGTTACCCTAATGCTGATGTTACCCTAACGCTGATGCTATCCTAACCCCAACGCTGATGTTACCCTAACCCTAATGCTGATGTTACCCTAACCCTAATGCTGATGTTACCCTAACGCTGATGTTACCCTAACCCTAATGCTGATGTTACCCTAACGCTGATGTTGCTCTAACCCCGACGCTGATGTTACCCTAACCCCAACGCTGATGTTGCTCTAACCCCAACACTGATGTTGCTCTAACCCCAACGCTGATGTTGCTCTAACCCCAACGCTGATGTTACCCTAACGCTGATGTTACCCTAATGCTGATGTTACCCTAACGCTGATGTTACCCTAACCCTAACGCTGATGTTACCCTAACGCTGATGTTACCCTAACACTGATGTTACCCTAACCCTAACGCTGATGTTACCCTAATGCTGATGTTACCCTAACGCTGATGTTACCCTAACGCTGATGCTATCCTAACCCCAACGCTGATGTTACCCTAACCCTAACGCTGATGTTACCCTAACCCTAATGCTGATGTTACCCTAACCCCAACGCTGATGTTGCTCTAACCCCGACGCTGACGTTACCCTAACACTGATGTTACCCTAACGCTGATGTTACCCTAACCCTGATGTTACCCTAACGCTGATGTTACCCTAACCCTGATGTTACCCTAACACTGATGTTACCCTAACGCTGATGTTACCCTAACGCTGATGTTACCCTAACGCTGATGTTACCCTAACCCTAACGCTGATGTTACCCTAATGCTGATGTTACCCTAACGCTGATGTTACCCTAACGCTAACGCTGATGTTACCCTAACGCTGATGTTACCCTAACGCTGATGTTACCCTAACGCTGATGTTACCCTAACGCTGATGTTACCCTAACCCTGATGTTACCCTAACCCTGATGTTACCCTAACACTGATGTTACCCTAACGCTGATGTTACCCTAACGCTGATGTTACCCTAACCCTGATGTTACCCAAACGCTGATGTTACCCTAACCCTGATGTTACCCTAACCCTGATGTTACCCTAACACTGATGTTACCCTAACGCTGATGTTACCCTAACCCTGATGTTACCCTAACGCTGATGTTACCCTAACCCTGATGTTACCCTAACACTGATGTTACCCTAACGCTGATGTTACCCTAACCCTGATGTTACCCTAACCCTGATGTTACCCTAACGCTGATGTTACCCTAACACTGATGTTACCCTAACCCTAACACTGATGTTACCCTAACGCTGATGTTACCCTAACGCTGATGTTACCCTAACGCTGATGTTGATGCTATCCTAACCCCAACGCTGATGTTACCCTAACCCTAACGCTGATGTTACCCTAACCCTAATGCTGATGTTACCCTAACCCCAACGCTGATGTTGCTCTAACCCCGACGCTGATGTTACCCTAACCCCAACGCTGATGTTGCTCTAACCCCGACGCTGATGTTACCCTAACCCCAACGCTGATGTTGCTCTAACCCCAACGCTGATGTTGCTCTAACCCCAACGCTGATGTTGCTCTAACCCCAACGCTGATGTTGCTCTAACCCCAACGCTGATGTTACCCTAACGCTGATGTTACCCTAATGCTGATGTTACCCTAACGCTGATGTTACCCTAACCCTAACGCTGATGTTACCCTAACGCTGATGTTACCCTAACGCTGATGTTACCCTAACACTGATGTTACCTTAACCCTGATGTTACCCTAACCCTGATGTTACCCTAACGCTGATGTTACCCTAACGCTGATGTTACCCTAACGCTGATGTTACCCTAACGCTGATGCTATCCTAACCCCAACGGTGATGTTACCCTAACCCTAACGCTGATGTTACCCTAACCCTAATGCTGATGTTACCCTAACCCCAACGCTGATGTTGCTCTAACCCCGACGCTGATGTTGCTCTAACCCCGACGCTGATGTTGCTCTAACCCCAACGCTGATGTTACCCTAACCCCAATGCTGATGTTACCCTAACCCCAACGCTGATGTTACCCTAACCCCAACGCTGATGTTGCTCTAACCCCAACGCTGATGTTACCCTAACCCCAACCCCAATGCTGATGTTACCCTAACGCTGATGTTACCCTAACGCTGATGTTACCCTAACGCTGATGTTACCCTAACCCCAATGCTGATGTTACCCTAACCCCAATGCTGATGTTACCGTAACGCTGATGTTACCCTAATGCTGATGTTACCCTAACGCTGATGTTACCCTAACCCCAATGCTGATGTTACCCTAACGCTGATGTTACCCTAATGCTGATGTTACCCTAACGCTGATGTTACCCTAACCCCAATGCTGATGTTACCCTAACGCTGATGTTACCCTAACGCTGATGTTACCCTAACACCAACGCTGATGTTACCCTAACGCTGATGTTACCCTAACACCAACGCTGATGTTACCCTAATGCTGATGTTACCCTAACACCAACGCTGATGTTACCCTAACCCCAATGCTGATGTTACCCTAACACCAACGCTGATGTTACCCTAACCCCAATGCTGATGTTACCCTAACACCAACGCTGATGTTACCTTAACCCCAATGCTGATGTTACCCTAACGCTGATGTTACCCTAACGCTGATGTTACCCTAACGCTGATGTTACCCAAACCCTAACGCTGATGTTACCCTGACCCCAACGCTGATGTTACCCTAACCCTGACCCGAACATCTGTATTGTGGATCCCCAGGAAGACTTGCCTGTGCGAGGTTATCAGCTAATGGGGATAATAGAGATTATTATGAAGACATAATATAAGTATATTATCTGCTAAACTTCAAGTTGATGTTGACTGAGTGTCTGTGAATCCCAGGTGACGAGGTGCTGCTGCAGCAGACTCTGTTTGATGTTGACTGAGTGTCTGTGACTCCCAGGTGACGAGGTGCTGCTGCAGCAGACTCTGTTTGATGTTGACTGAGTGTTTGTGACTCCCAGGTGACGAGGTGCTGCTGCAGCAGACTCTGTTTGATGCCGTAGTGACAGCCCCCTTAGAATCCTACTGGCAGGCCATCATGCTCAATGCATCTGGGTAAGACTACAAGATTATATGTTTTTCACTCCTTTCCTTTTATATTAGCTAGTGTATGTGTGTGTGTTGTGTGTTTTGTGCACGCTTATGTGTGTGGATGTGTATTTGAGTGCATTAAATACCAATCTGTGTATTTGTGTGTGTTCAGGATGGAGATGGGTGTGGAGACAGCCTTTCTGGGAACCCGCTCTGGCCTTATCCGGCTTACCAGATACACTGGCATAGAGACCAGGGTCGCCAAGTGAGTCACACTACCCCAGAGTTATCCCATTACAGCCTACATTAGCCCTACAGAGTTAGCCCATTACAGACTACATTATCCCCACAGAGTTAGCCCATTACAGACTACATTAGCCCTACAGAGTTAGCCCATTACAGACTACATTAGCCCTACAGAGTTAGCCCATTACAGACTACATTATCCCCACAGAGTTAGCCCATTACAGACTACATTAGCCCTACAGAGTTAGCCCATTACCGACTACCATTATCCCCACAGAGTTAGCCCATTGCAGACTACATTAGCCCTACAGAGTTAGCCCCTATTACAGGCTCAATTAGCCCTACAGAGTTAGCCTACATTAGTCCTACAGAGTTAACCCATATTACAGACTACATTAGCCCTACAGATTTGGTCCATATTACAGCCTACATTAGCCCTACAGAGTTAGCCCATATTACAGCCTGTGTCCTTTGAGCAGGAAAGTATTCACTAGGAACCAAATGAAAGAAACAGGCAGACAGTACGTGAACTTGTCCAATATGAAACACTTGTTTTTCCTTTGCAAAAGTTTTGCTACAGTGTGCGCTAATGAATAGGTCTCAGGAGTTTGCTCTAAACTCTCTTACAGTAACTACTTCCTGCTCTACAGAAAGTTCTTGACTCCAGCTGATAAGGACAACCTGTTTACCGTGGACCATTTCCCCCTGTGGTACCGCCTGGCCATGGAGAACCCCCCTGGACGCTTCCTCTACTACATCCCTGTGGAGGACAAAGACAACAGAGACAAGACAGGTACCATCCCTATCATCCAGGGTTGGGGTCCATCCCTATCATCCATGGTTGAGGTCCATCCCTATCTTCCATGGTTGAGGTCCATCCCTAGCCTAATCCCAGATCGGTTTGAGCTGTCTTGGCAATGCTTGCTGTGACAATGACACTAGGAGTTGGCAAGACAACACAAACAGACCTAGCATCAGTCTAGTGAATTACGTCTTCTACCAAGTCAATTTAGGAATTTAATGGAGAAATTTGAGAAATTCCATGTACAGCTCCAACTGGCTGAAATTGACCCCAACTCTGCTAATATTTGATTATTCCTATTGACATGATATTATAATGTAACAGCGGTGAGTTTCCCCAAACATAATGATAATCTTTAGCACTAAAATAATCTGAAGTCTACTGGTAACTTCGGCAACGGACCAACGATGCTTTTATTGCTAAAGACAATCATTATGTTTTGGGGAAAATCAACCCAGACCTACAGAAGCTCAAAGGTTGTGTTAGACTGATTGTTGATTGGTTGTTCGTCTTGTGACAGGGACGTCAAAGTATGTCATAGCCGCCACAGCTGTGACTGTGTCATCGGGAGGCAAGATGGCCATGGCTGGAGGTAAGCTTCTGACTTTTACTTTCTCTGAAATGTCGAGCTGCTTAACACTCATCCTGGTGGCGTTAATGCCTCTTGTGGCTTCTACGTGTATTGAAGTGTCCATAACTTTAGTAGTATTCTCTGTGGTGCTACTGCTAAATGTTTGACACACTTTTGGCTTGTGGCGAAGGAAGCGCTCCATGTGTCTTGTGAAGGTCCCTAGAAGAGGAGGGTTACTGTTAAGTGTATGTGATGGTTTTCACTAGAGGTCGACCAAATATGATTTTTCAACACCGATACCGCTACCGATTATTGGAGGACCAAAAAAAGCCGATACCGATTAATTGGACAATTTTATTTTTTTTTGTAATAATGACAATTACAACAATACTGAACTTAATATAATACATCAATAAAATCTATTTAGCCTCAAATAAATAATGAAACATGTTCAATTTGGTTTAAATAATGCAAAAACAAAGTGTTGGAGAAGAAAGTAAAAGTGCAATATGTGCCATGTAAGAAAGCTAACGTTTAAGTTCCTTGCTCAGAACATGAGAACATATGAAAGCTGGTGGTTCCTTTTTAACATGAGTCTTCAATATTCCCAGGTAAGAAGTTTTAGGTTGTAGTTATTATAGGAATTATAGGACTATTTCTCTCTATACCATTTGTATTTCATATACCTTTGACTATTGGATGTTCTTATAGGCACTTTAGTATTGCCAGTGCAACAGTGTAGATTCCGTCCCTCTCCTCACATCGACAACAGCCACCCTCGAAGCAGCGTTACCGATGCAGAGCAAGGGGAACAACTACTCCAAGTCTCAGAGCGAGTGACGTTTGAAACGCTATTAGTGCGCACCCCGCTAACTAGCTAGCCATTTCACATCAGTTACACCAGCCTAATCTCGGGAGTTGATAGGCTTGAAGTCATAAACAGAGCAATGCTTGAAGCATTGCGAAGAGCTGCTGGCAAAACGCACAAAAGTGCTGTTTGAATGAATGCTTATGAGCCTGCTGGTGCCTACCAACGCTCAGTCAGACTGCTCTATCAAATGATAGACTTAATTATAACATAATAACACACAGAAATACGAGCCTTAGGTCATTAATATGGTCGAATCCGAAAACTATCATCTCGAAAACAAAACGTTTATTCTTTCAGTGAAATACGGAACCGTTCAGTATTTTATCTAACAGGTGGCATCCATAAGTCTAAATATTCCTGTTACATTGCACAACCTTCAATGTTATGTCATAATTACGTAAAGTTCTGGCAAATTAGTTTGCAACTAGCCAGGTGGCCCAAACTGTTGCATATACCCTGACTCTGCGTGCAATGAACGCAAGAGAAGTGACACAATTTCACCTGGTTAATATTGCCTGCTTAACCTGGATTTCTTTTAGCTAAATATGCAGGTTTAAAAATATATACTTGTGTATTGATTTTTTTTAAAGGCATTGATGTTTATGGTTAGATAGTCGTGCAACGATTGTGCTTTTTTCGCAAATGCACTTTTGTTAAATCATCCCTGTTTGGCAAAGTTGGCTGTCTTTGTTAGGAAGAAATAGTCTTCACACAGTTCGCAACGAGCCAGGCGGCTCAAACTGCTGCATATACCCTGACTCTGTTGCAAGAGAAGTGACACACTTTCCCTAGTTAAAAGAAATTCATGTTAGCAGGCAATTTTAACTAAATATGCAGGTTTAAAAATATATACTTGTGTATTGATTTTAAGAAAGGCATTGATTTTTATGGTTAGGTAGATGTTGGAGCAACGACAACCCTTTTTCACGAATGCTCACCACATCAATTATATGCATTGAAAATAAGAATGTGTTCTTATTTTAACTGACTTGCCTAGTTTTTAAAAAAGTTGTCAACAAAAGTATTTTTTAAATCGGCCACTCGATGTCCAAAAATACCAATTTCCGATTGTTATTAAAACTTGAAATCGGCCCTAATTAATCGGTCGACCTCTAGTTTCCTCATCATCATGAGCTTTATCTTCATTACCTTTTTTCAAATCCTGTCACAAAAATGTTGGGGATGCTTACATGAGCTGGAATAAATTGTGATGGGCAAGGTTAGATAAATAAATGCTTTATTGTCATCAGCACGATTAACAGAATATCACATTATCGTTATTTCTTGAGCAAAACTTAAGAGCAAATTTGTAATGTTAACACAGAGACAGAAATAACGATTAAAGGACTAATGAGATACTGATATATGTACATGTTTCTAGGTCAGTGCTGATCTCTTTGACAGTTCAAAATGGTTAAATGGAAATAGTTGCCAACTAGATTCAGTTCACAGTGAATATGGCTGCTAGCCATGGGACTGACTCTCTTCAGCTGCTGTTATTATAACATCCTCTAGAGGTCAGTAGTTTGCTGTTGTATTGTATGGCTTTGAAAGCAGGCTTACTCTGTACAGATATGAACATTGATATGACTTGGAAATATTCATTTAGTAGAGAGAGGATTGAGTCACTGCACGTGAGCACAGGTCTGATACACAAGACTGCATCTGTCTAACACTGATTCCACAGAACATTGTGTACTATATTCTTGTACATTCATGTGTACGATATCTATTCGAGCGACAACCACTGCTGGGATTGTTTAACCTGGGCTTTTATATCAAAATGTTAGGAGCAGATACATTACATTAGACAGGGACTTGATCGATTGGCATTTTTTGCTTGAAACACAAATAGCTTTGATGGAAAGTCAGATCAAGGAATAAACGTACAATAATAATGGATTTCAAAGACGATTTCTAGGAAAGTCTTTGAACCAAGGTGCAGAGGTACCAGAACCTCCACCACACATTTGGAGAGCTGACTAAAGAACCAATCACGTAGC
Organism: Oncorhynchus keta; assembly: GCF_023373465.1. NCBI lineage: Eukaryota > Metazoa > Chordata > Actinopteri > Salmoniformes > Salmonidae > Oncorhynchus > Oncorhynchus keta. Next base: position 33,943,210 of record NC_068446.1, on the reverse strand, counting down.
ATCCACACGTCTTGAAGCAATGCAGAGTTCCAGTTTTCCATTTGACGATCAACTGTACGATTATGTCGGTATGCCTCGAACACCAGCAAAGTGCAGCAGAGATACACTTTCTCAGCTCTATACATTCCCTAATCTAGAATGCCCTGGAGCACTGAGTAGTAAGACACACAGTTAGGGAATGCAGTCCCCCCTGAATCCTTGCAACAGGAATGTCAGCCAATCAGAGAAACAAAGGTCAAAAGCCTGTTATTCTGTATGTGTGGACTATGGGACTGGACTCTGGTTCTGGCTCAGCTGGGGATGTTGGGGAGGAAGGAAAGACGCCGTCCTCGACGTCTGTCTCCTCCCCTCCCTCCCCAGCCATCAATGGCTGCCATGTGTTCTTCAGCTCCCTCTGGTACTTGGCCATGAGAGAGGCATAGATACAGCCGTAGGTGGCCGCCACCACCATCATCACACACACCACACCACACACACATGCCGCCACGATCTGAGTCCCCCAGGCCCTGCGCACGCTAATGGGCCGGTAGCGCTGGCGTACACAGTCCTCTTGGTTGGCCTGGGGCCTGTTCATGGGCCCATTGATCTGACCGACACAGGGTGGGCGCCCCCCACGGGGCCCGTCGTAGCCAGGGACACTGGCCTGGTACTCCAACTGCAGGCAGTAGTTGAACATCTCTATGGGGATGCTGCGGATGTCCCGCCCCCTCAGCTCCTTCGGTAGGTTGCACTTCACAGCATCCACCTGTCCGTCTGAAACACACATAGGGATCTAGTGGATCTCTAGGAAGATCAATAGATAATCAATCTCATTTACAGATCAATAACATACATGACACAGTACCAGACTAGTACATGACATGGAACAAAGGCCAAACTGACTTGACTGTACATGAAACACTGTAAGCTTGAAGCAATACACAACATAACACTGACGTCTGTACAGCAGCCACTCCATCCAGTGCTTGAAGTCCCTCAGGTTGCAGTCACACTCCCAAGGGTTGCCTGCCAGTTGGAGGCTCAGCAGGCTGCCCAGGGGCTGGAAGGTGGCTCTGTCCAGGCTCCGCAGCTTGTTTCCAGTCAGAGACAGCCAGGCCAGGCCCTGGAGCCCGTCCAGCAGCCCATTGGGAAAAACTACCAGGCCGTTCAGGGACAAATCCAGCCCTTTCAGTATCCAAAGACCCTGGAACAGCTCTCGGCTCAACCCCCAGCGACTACAATTACACTGGGTAACCTCCGTCTGGTTACTGGGGACTGTAGGGGTAAGTAGGGGGCAGTCACCCAGGTAATTCCCTGAGAGGTTGAGCCACTGCAGGCCGCTGAGGCCGGAGAAAGACCCTGGTTGCAGGCTGGAGAGGTGGTTGTCAGAAAGGTCCAGGAGCTCCAGAGCGCTGAGGTTGGACAGGGCCCCGTCGCCCAGGGAGGAGAGGTTGTTGTGGGACAGGCGGAGGGTGCGGGTGTCCTGGGGCAGCAGGGGCAGGATGGTGGTTAGGGAGAGCAGAGCCAGGCCTGTACAGTCTGTGCCGTTGCTGTTGCAGATGCACACAGTGGGACAACCGCTAGCTGCCTCTAGCAGACCCAGGAGTACTAGCAGCAGACTGGGCAGGGCTGCAAAGACTGGGGAGAGAGAAGAAGAGGGCTTTAGGAAGAGGACTTTGATACAGTGAGGGGAAAAAGTATTTGATCCCCTGCTGATTTTGTACGTTTGCCCACTGACAAAGAAATGATAGTCTATAATTTTAATGGTAGGTTTATTTGAACAGTGAGAGACAGAATAACAACAAACAAATCCAGAAAAACGCATGTCAACAATGTTATAAATTGATTTGCATTTTAATGAGGGAAATAAGTATTTGACCTCTCTGCAAAACATGACTTAGTACTTGGTGGCAAAACCCTTGTTGGCAATCACAGAGGTCAGACGTTTCTTGTAGTTGGCCACCAGGTTTGCACACATCTCAGGAGGGATTTTGCCCCTCTCCTCTTTGCCGATCTTCTTCAAGTCATTAAGGTTTCGAGGCTGACGTTTTGGCAACTCGAACCTTCAGCTCCCTCCACAGATTTTCTATGGGATTAAGGTCTGGAGACTGGCTAGGCCACTCCAGGACCTTAATGTGCTTCTTCTTCAGCCACTCCTTTGTTGCCTTGGCCGTGTTTTTTGGGTCATTGTCATGCTGGAATACCCATCCACGACCCATTTTCAATGCCCTGGCTGAGGGAAGGAGGTTCTCACCCAAGATTTGACGGTACATGGCCCCGTCCATCGTCCCTTTGATGCGGTGAAGTTGTCCTGTCCCCTTAGCAGAAAAACACCCCCAAAGCATAATGTTTCCACCTCCATGTTTGACGGTGGGGATGGTGTTCTTGGGGTCATAGGCAGCATTCCTCCTCCTCCAAACATGGTGAGTTGAGTTGATGCCAAATAGCTCCATTTTGGTCTCATCTGACCACAACACTTTCACCCAGTTGTCCTCTGAATCATTCAGATGTTCATTGGCTAACTTCAGATGGGCATGTATATGTGCTTTCTTGAGCAGGGGGACCTTGCGGGCGCTGCAGGATTTCAGTCCTTCATGGCGTAGTGTGTTACCAATTGTTTTCTTCGTGACTATGGTCCCAGCTGCCTTGAAATCATTGACAAGATCCTCCCGTGTAGTTCTGGGATGATTCCTCACCGTTCTCATGACGTTTGTAACTCCATGAGGTGAGATCTTGCATGGAGCCCCAGGCTGGGGGAGATTGACAGTTCTTTTGTGTTTCTTCCATTTGCGAATAATCGCACCAACTGTCACCTTCTTACCAAGCTGCTTGGCAATGGTCTTGTAGCCCATTCCAGCCTTGGGTAGGTCTACCATCTTGTCCCTGACATCCTTGGAGAGATCTTTGGTCTTGGCCATGGTGGAGAGTTTGGAATCTGATTGATTGATTGCTTCTGTGGACAGGTGTATTTTATACAGGTAACAAACTGAGATTAGGAGCACTCCCTTTTTTAAGAGTGTGCTCCTAATCTCAACCTGTGCTCCTAATCTCAACCTGTGCTCCTAATCTCAACCTGTATAAAAGACACCTGGGAGCCAGAAATCTTTGTGATTGACAGGGGGTCAAATACTTTTCTCCCTCATTCGTATGCTAATCAATTTATAACATTTTTGACATGCATTTTTCTGGATTTTTTTGTTATTCTCTCTCTCACTGTTCAAATAAACCTACCATTAAAATTATAGACTGATCATTTCTTTGTCAGTGGGCAAACGTACAAAATTAGCAGCGGATCAAATACTTTTTTCCCTCACTGTAAATCTAAGCAATCTAAAACAAATATATTGTACGTACAGAAAGTTCTGGAGTAGATTAGAAGTTTAATAGTCACATGTACAGGGTTGCAGGCATAATTATAGGGTACAGTAAAAAATAAAAAATAAACATAAGCGCCGAGCTCCAACAATGCAGGTCAAAGTGAAATAAAACAATACATGTAATAATAAAGAATATAAATACATTTAAATAGGGTAAATGTCCGTTGGGGGGAGGGGCAGGAGGGGGACAAGGTGAGAAGGTTGCTGCCAAGTGGTGTCTATTCAGCAGCCTGATGGTCTAGGCGTGAAGCTGTCGGCCAGCCTTCCAGTTTTTGCCATGATGCTCCTGTACTACCTGCATATTCGTGATGGAAGCCGGAAGAACAGGCCATGGCTCGGGTGATGAGTAACTTAACACTGTTGTCTGTCAATCAGCCCACTGTGGCAATCACTCACCCAGGCTCTCCAGGTGTGTACTCCTAGGCAGGTCGAGGGGCTGCATGTCTGCTGCCACCCTAGACTGGCACTGGCATCGGGCTATCTCAGTAGGTGCCCTCCTTGTGCCACCCACCAGCTAGAGAGAGAGAGAGAGAGAGAGAGAGAGAGAGATAGATGGTAGTACATGGTGTTGATGTGGGTCTGTAGGAGAGAGATTGTTGGCCGTTTTGACTTACCTTACATAATACATACAATATGTGTACAGATTAGTAAAGACAATATAATCTGTTCCATCTGATTTGGAAAAGCATCATTATATACTTCCCCCTCTTCCCTCTCGTAAAGTAAATGCAAGTACTCTACAGAGGTTTTTTAAATGTATTTCAAGTCAAAGGCAGAGAATGAATTCACCGTAAACGCTGCTTATAATCCTCAATTAGCTTTACATTTATTTTAACGCTTCAGCGATACAGACTGAATATACAGACTGAGCACCAAGTCAAAGTGAACTTTCTACTGAACAGCCACTCAACTGTAGAAGTCTTAGAGACAACCCTCATCTTCAACATGCAGACAATCACAGAGGATAAAGTCATCGTTTTTTTTCCCAGGCTGAGTTCTTGTGGCCTTTGGTCTCTGTGTTGATTTGAAGTGGAGAAGGAGAGGGATAGAGAGGTGAGAGGAGAAAGAGAGAAGACAGACAGACGGAGAGAGAGAGACAGACAGACAGACAGACAGACAGAAAGGGAGAGAGACGGACGGAGAGAGAGAGAGAGACGGACGGAGAGAGACAGAGAGACAGACAGATGGAAAGTGAGAGAGAGGAGAGAGAGAGAGAGACACACACAAAGAGATAGAGAGAGAGAGAGATTACTGATTAGAAAGAGATTATGTAGCTCCATCATGCATGCCTCTGCTGCCACTTAGAGGAGCCAGTTAAGAGGAGCCTTAAGGTCTTTATTTTGTCATCGGTCCACAAAGATCCTGAATTGCTCTCCTCCGCTCAACATTCCTCTCCCATTCACTTAGTCTGTACTCACATACGTACGCACAGTCTATACAGTTGCAGGATCTTAATTTTACCAGTTTCTCAGAGAAGGAAAATAATCTTGTTGTGGTCCTTCTGTAGCTCAGTTGGTAGAGCATGGCGCTTGTAACGCCAGGGTAGTGGGTTCGATTCCCGGGACCACCCATACGTAGAATGTATGCACACATGACTGTAAGTCGCTTTGGATAAAAGCGTCTGCTAAATGGCATATATTATTATTATTATATATTATTGTGAATTATTGTGTGGATTATAATTTCTGGACATTTTTATAGGGGTTGATAGATTTTTTTGTTTGGGTAAATCAAGTTGACATCTGTAAGTGGAAATTGCAAACTTAAGGAGACTTTTTACATCTCCTATACATGTATGTTGTTTCCTGCAACAACATTGTGATCAAATTAAAATCATATACCTGTATATGTCTAAATCTACACTTCTGTATTCATCTGTAGGTAGAGTTAGGGGGCATTGGGGGCACTAGCGGGATTGTTTGATTGTGTGAAGCGCAATGCCTGAGATGTACGCTTGTGGCGGTTGGTGATGTTTAAGATGAGGGAGGACGATTTTATTTTTTTATTTTATGAGCGTGGCTTTATTTCTATTACAGCATGTTGGATGACTGTCCTTCATATTCCGTTCACCCAGCTCAATGTATTAGGTCGATAGGCTACTACATACCCATGAGGTTGCTACAACCTATGAATGAAAGTTTACAACATAGGTGCACAGGTCGAGAGAAAAATGTGAGTACACATTCAATACTGCCTTGCACAATCTTGCCTGATCTAGGGTGTAATCATTAGTCCAACAGTTGCAAATGAGAGTTTCTATTGGACAAATTCAGGTATGTTTATTTCTGTCTGTTTGCTTCCGTTTAAGAAACGTTTTTCAACAGAATTGGCAGAATGAATACACTCCTGATTACACGCAAACACAGTTCACTTTCATAGCAGCCACATACAAACAGCATGATTATTTTGCTCATTGTATAATTCCTTCTTGCATCTATGCAATCTCCTCCTCTAATATTTTCCCTTCGCTTGTGGACTTCAGTGCACAATACATCAGCTGTCTGTGACCAATATCATAACCGCTAACTGCTACACACAGCCTACATCGTTGTCACCATATTAGCTAACGTCATAGTCAACATAGCTACTAGAACTAATGTGTTAGCAAACTCACTACAATAATGCAGTACAGTGTATAGTCAGCAAGCAGTTTAGCAGTTACGCCGGGAGGCCCCTGTGACAATAAATCAATAAAACCAAAAGCTTACCTTGACTTGGAAGAGTTATAGCATCCCTCTCTGTTTGAGATGGGTGTTTGAGTGGGGTATACTAGTGATCTGCATTCGCTAGCTAAGTGAATGTTTAAAAAAAATACAATAAGATCTCTCTCTCTTCTTCATTTTTTTCAAAACTGTTCAACTATTGTTTGAGACAACTACTTACTACAATAGTTTTAGTTTTAGATATATGAAGTGTGCCTGATTCTTAATCTCGAAATGAAGTTTGCTTGCTTCTGTTTCTCAATGTGATGTGTGCTTGGTTCTGATTCTCTATATGATGTGTGCTTGGTTCTGATTCTCAATATGATGTGTGCTTGCTTCTGTTTCTCAATTCTCAATATGATGTGTGCTTGCTTCTGATTCACGATATGAAGTGTGCTTGGTTCTGATTCTCGATATGAAGTGTGCTTGCTTCTGTTTCTCAGTTTTAGGTGTGTTTGGTTATATTAGTGTATAGGGGAGGGTATTTTTCGGTTTCTCTGTGTGAGCTGTGAGGTGTGCTGTGCTTGTCCTGTTTAATCAGGGGCATGAGTACATCTGATTTGGAGTCAGTTGATCCATAACGTTCTGTCACTGTCTGGTCTGGAGACAGTGCAGCAGCAGCTTAATTAACCAGCCTTAAGAGGATGAGGTAATCCTCATTCCTCAATTAGGGCTGGGGTCCTGAGAAGATTACCCTGACCTGTCTGTCAGAGGTCCAGCACCAAGGAAGTTACAGAAGATGAAGTGGGGATATCTGATATAAGGCCTTTTGAGAGCTTTCATTTAATTTCCACGGCTACATAGGAATTTGTGGAAATGTAACATATTGACACCAAGTGAAATGTCAGTATGAATATGCAAGCACGTGTGCAATAGAATCAACTAAACTGTAATATTTTAACTTAAACTGAGAATATTACATTTAGGTCAGACTCTTGTGTAGTAGGGAACATAAATACATAAACACAAACACACACACTGCCCTAAGCCAAGGACATGTATAGAAGAGGGAACACTCAGATTTAGGGGAGGTACCTCATTTTCTATGGATATGGCTTTGAACAGAAGCCTCTGGCCACACTCCTGCCATTTACGTATCACACACACACACACACACACACACACACACACACACACACACACACACACACACACACACACACACACACACACACACACACACACACACACACACACACACACACACACACACACACACACACACACACACACACACACACACACACACACACACACACACACACACACACACACACACACACACACACAAACACACACACACACACACACACACACACACACACACACACACACACACACACACACACACACACACACACACACACACACACACACACACACACACACACACACACACACACACACACACACACACACACACACACACACACACACACACACACACACACACAAAGATTCATACACAAACTCACTCACTCACACACTCACACACACACTCACACACACACACACACACACACACACACACACACACACACACACACACACACACACACACACACACACACACACACACACACACACACACACACACACACACACACACACACACACTCCCTCTCTCTCTCTCTCTCTCTCCCTCCCACATCAGAGCACTTCTCATTCCGTCCCTCAGTCAGCTTCTACTTCTCCTTGTCTCTGCCCTACTTTTTTAGGTCCAGTACAGTAGTCAAATCAAAGTGATTGAAGCACTTGGGAGTTCATTCCAGTGGGGGGCGCCTCATTGAATTACACTTTCAGCTGATGAGCTAAGCTTTTGGGGGGATAACAATAAAAAGCTAGCATGCATAATTTAGTTCAGACTTGCCACAAAAGGATGATAGATAGATGCGTAAGTGTTGGGACAAATATGGTAGTCTATACAGACACAATTAAGTGTTTTGGCATCCTTACATGATTCACTATTTCTTCTAAAAATAAGTTGAAATTGAAACCTTTGGGGTGTACACACATTTTTTTTAATATCTAATCCTATCTATCTATGGGATACTCCTCTTTCAAGTAAAAGGTTCTTTGTGAACTGTTCCTGAGATCTGTGTTTCGTCATGTGAGTTGAGATGGGTGTGTCTTGGCTATAAATGATACAAAGAATTGTTTTGTAAGCACTCTCAGAGAATTCATTTATAGACACTGAATTCATCTGAGAGTCACAGGGCTATGGTGAAGCTCATATATAATTAAAGATGGACTTTATAATATAACTCTGACTTGTGTGTGGTTTGCTCTCTCAATGTTTAGTAATACAGGAAATTATCACGACATACAGTATGGCATAATGACAAACCTGCCAAGAGGGGCCGCCCACCAAAACTCACAGACCAGGGAAGGAGGGCATTAATGAGAGGCAACAAAGAGACCAAAGATAACCCTGAAGGAGCTGCAAAGCTCCACAGCGGCGATTGGAGTATCTGTCCATAGGACCACTTTAAGCCGTAAACTCAACAGAGCTGGGCTTTATTGAAGAGTGGCCAGAAAAAAGCCATTGCTTAAAGAAGAAAATAAGCAAACACATTTGGTGTTCGCCAAAAGGCATGTGAGAGAATCCCTTAATAGCGTGCCCAGAATGAACTACCTCCTACTCTGTCCCAGATGCTAATATATGCATATTATTATTAGTATTAGATAGAAAACGCTCGGAAGTTTCTAAAACTGTTTGAATGATGTCTGAGTATAACAGAACTCATATGGAAGGCGAAAACCTGAGAAAAATCCAACCAGGAAGTGGGGCATCTGAGGTTTGTAGTTTTTCTGAGCTTGGCCTACCGAATACACAGTGGGATATGGATAACGTTGCACTTCCTACAGCTTCCACTAGATGTCAACCGTCTTTAGAGACTTGAATGAGGGTTCTGCTATAAAGGAGGGGCTCATGAGATCTGTTTGAGTCAGTGGTCTGGCAGAGTGTCTCAGACTTGTGACGCGCATTCCCGACAGAGTTACCTCTCGTTCCAGTGCATTTCTTCAGACATAGGAATTCTCAGGTTGGAACATTATTGATGTTTTATGTTAAAAACATCCTAACGATTGATTCCATACATCGTTTGACTTGTTTCTACGACCTGTAATGGAACTTTTTGAGTTTTTGTCTGGACGAAGTGCTTGCGCCTCATGAAGATGAATTAGTGGGCTGAAGACGCTAACAACAAGTGGCTATTTGGTCGTAAATGATGGACTTTATGGAACAAATCAGTCATTTATTGTCAAACTTGGATTCCTGGGAGTGCCTTCTGATGAAGATCATCAAAGGTAAGTGAATATTTATGGTGTTATTTCTAACTTTTGTTGACTCCAAAATGGCGGATATTTCTCTGGCTGGATTGGGCTCTGAGCACCATTCTCAGATGCTTTTTAATGTAAAGTTTTTTTTTTAAATCTGACACAGCGGTGGCGTTAAGGAGAAGTCTATCTTTAATTCTGTGAATAACACTTCTATCTTTTATCACAGTTTATTATGAGTATTTCTGCTAGATCACCGGATGTTTTGGAATCAAAACATTACTGCATGTAACGCGCCAATGTAAACTGAGATTTTTGGATATAAAAATGCACATTTTCGAACAAAACATACATGTATTGTGTAACATGATGTCCTATGAGTGTCATCTGATAAAGATCATCAAAGGTTAGTGATTCATTTTACCTATATTTCTGATTTTTGTGACTCCTCTCTTTAGCTGGAAAAATGGCTGTGTGATTTGTTTTTACTTGGCTATGACCTAACATATGACCTAACATATGTTGTGCTTTCGCTGTAAAGCATTTTTGAAATCGGACACGATGGGTTGATTAAAGATGTTTATCTTTCATTTGCTGTATTGGACTTGTTAATGTGTGAAAGTTACATATTTCAACAAAAAAAATGAATTTTTCGCTGCCTTTTCAGTGGAATGTTGTCGAGGGGTTCCTTTTCTTGGCCCAAGCAGGTATTTTCTTCTTATTGGTGTGCTTTAGTAGTGGTTTCTTTGCAGCAATTCGACCATGGAGGCCTGATTCACATCAGTTGATGTTGAGGTGTGTCTGTTACTTGAACTCTGTGAAGCATTTATTTGGGCTGCAATTTCTGAGGCTGGAAACTCTAATGGCAGGTAACTCTAATGAATGAGTAACCTCTGCAGCAGCGGTAACTCTGGGTCTTCCTTTCCTGTGGCGGTCCTCAAGAGAGACAGTTTTATCATAGTGTTGGACAGTTTTTGCGACTGCACTTGAAGAAACTTTCAAAATTCTTGAAATGTTCCGTATTGACTGACCTTCATGTCTTATAGTAATGATGGACTGTCATTTCTCTTTACTTATTTGCACTGTTCTTGTCATAATATGGACTTGGTATTTTACCCAAAAGGGCTATCTTCTGTATACCCACCCCACTACCTTGTCACAATACAACTGATTGGCTCAAACGCATTAAGAAGGAAAGCAATTCTACAAATAATGTATGTTAATTGAAATGCATTCCAGGTGATTACCTCATGAAGCTGGTTGAGAGAATGCCAAGAGTGTGCAAAGCTGTCATAAAGGCAAAGGGTGGCTACTTTGAAGATTCTAAAATACAAAATATATTTTGATTTGTTTAACACTTTTTTTGCTTACTACATGATTTCATATGTGTTATTTCATAGGTTTGATGTCTTCACTATTTGTCAAATAAATAGTTTAGAAAAATAATAATTGAACAAGTTGGTGTTCTAAAACTTTTGACGGGTAGTGTAGAACACATAGAACAACACATTGAACACTACATGACCACAGGTATGTGGACACTGTCAAACATTACAGTTTTTTCTGAATGCTTAAACACTTAACAGTCATTCTTGAAGAACTATAGTCTGAAACCATTAACACTTGTAGCCAATGCATTCATCAAGTGTGCCAAATTGAATGCATGTTCTCTTTTTTACACTCAGTTTGTAATTGTACAACACATTTTTTGCTAAACTGTAAATACAACTCACTGCTTTACACTCAATTTGCAATTTAATAACACACTTCTAGCAAAACTGTTAACATTGGTCTCTACATTGGGGGTTGTGGTCAGGGCTCTGTGCAGGCAAGTCAAGTTCTCAACAAACAATTTCTGTATGGACCTTGCTTCGTGCACAGGGGCATTGTCATGCTGAAACAGGAAAGGTCCTTCCCAAACTGTTGCCACAAAGTTGGAAGCACAGAATCATCTAGAATGTCATTGTATGTTGTAGAGTTAAGATTTCCCTTCAATGGAACCAAGAGACCTTGCCCGAACCATGAAAAACTGCCTCAGACCACTGTTCCTTTTCCACCAAACTTTACAGTTTGCACTATGCTTCCACCAAACCAAGATTTGTCCGTCTGACTGCTAGATGGTGAATCGTGATTCATCACTCCAGAGAACGAATTTCCCCTGCTCCAGAGTCCAATGACGGTACATTTTATACCACTTCAGCTGATGCTTGGCATTGCGCATGGTGATCTTAGGCTTGTGGGCACCTGCTCGGCAATGGAAACTAATTTCATGAAGCTCCTGACGAACAGTTATTGTGCTGACGTTGATCCAGAGGCAGTTTGGAACTCGGTAGTGAGTGTTGCAACCGAGGACAGGCGATGTTTACGCACTAAGGGCTTCAGCACTCAGCGGCCCCTTTCTGTGAGCTTGTGTGGCCTACCACTTTGCAGCTGAGCCGTTGGTGCTCCTAGATGTTTTCACTTCACAATAACAGCACTTACAGTTGAACGGGGCAGCTCTAGCAGGGCATACATTTGACAAACTGACTTGTTGGAAAGGTGGCGTCCTATGACGGTGAAAATCACTGAGCTCTTCAGTAAGGCCATTCCACTACCAATGTTTGTCTAATTGCATGGCGGTGTGCTCGATTTTATACACCTGTCAGCAACGGGTGTGGCTGAAATAGTCAAATCCACTAATTTGATGTGGCGTCCACATACGTTTGTATAGAATGGTGTAGAACAACACATAGAAAACATAAAATAACACAGAACACATAAAATAACTCAGAACACATAGAATAACTCAGAACACATAAAATAACTCAGAACACATAGAATAACACAGAACACATAAAATAACTCAGAACACATAGAATAACTCAGAACACATAAAATAACTCAGAACACATAGAATAACACAGAACACATCAAATAACTCAGAACAGATAGAATAACTCAGAAACATAAAATAACTCAGAACACATAAAATAACTCAGAACACATAGAATAACTCAGAACACATAAAATAACTCAGAACACATAAAATAACTCAGAACACATAGAATAACTCAGAACACATAAAATAACTCAGAACACATAGAATAACTCAGAACACATAGAATAACACAGAACACATAAAATAACTCAGAACACATAGAATAACTCAGAACACATAGAATAACACAGAACACATAAAATAACTCAGAACACATAGAATAACTCAGAACACATAGAATAACTCAGAACACATAAAATAACTCAGAACACATAGAATAACTCAGAACACATAAAATAACTCAGAACACATAAAATAACTCAGAACACATAGAATAACTCAGAACACATAAAATAACTCAGAACACATAGAATAACTCAGAACACATAGAATAACACAGAACACATAAAATAACTCAGAACACATAGAATAACTCAGAACACATAGAATAACTCAGAACACATAGAATAACTCAGAACACATAAAATAACTCAGAACACATAAAATAACTCAGAACACATAGAATAACTCAGAACACATAGAATAACTCAGAACACATAGAATAACTCAGAACACATAGAATAACTCAGAACACATAGAATAACTCAGAACACATAAAATAACTCAGAACACATAGAATAACTCAGAACACATAAAATAACTCAGAACACATAGAATAACACAACACATAACACATAGAAAGGAAGGGAAAGGGGGATACCTGGTCAGTTGGACAACTCAATGCATTCAACTGAAATGTGTCTTCCGCATTTAACCTAACCCCTCTGAATCAGAGAGGTGCGTGGGGATGCCTTAATTGACATCCACGTCATTGGCATAGAACAACACATAGAACACAACAACCACACATAGAGCACATAAAACCACACATAGAACACATAAAACCACACATAGAGCACATAAAACCACACATAGAACACAAAAACACACATCAAACACATAGAACACATAAAACTACACAGAACCACACGTAGAACACACAAAATCACACATAGAACACATAAAAATAAAACTACACACAAAACCCACACATAAAACACATAGAACACATAAAACCACACGTAGAACACATAAAACCACACATGGAACACTTAAAACCACACACAGAACACATAAAACTACACACAGAATACATAAAACCACACGTAGAACACATAAAACTACACACAGAATACTTAAAACCACACACAGAACACATAAAACTACACACAGAATACATAAAACCACACACAGAACACATAAAACCACACACAGAACACATAACACCACACATAAAACCACACATAGGCCCCAGTGTGAACTCACTCTCTAAATCTATAATACGTAATTTATTCTACATTATTTCTCATCCTAAACTGTGTTGTTGTTAGACCACAAAACCAAAAGTGTCGATGTACTATAAAGAAGTCTATACAGTGTGTATCTATAGAACATGTCCATTTATGTTATATTATTTTACTACCTTATAGTAAACATTATTATTTTAATATACAACCCGATACTAGATGCAGAGTTTATATATAAGGTTATTCAGCTACTAACTACTAGATGTCTGTATTCAGAGTTTATATATAAGGTTATTCAGCTACTAACTACAAGATGTCTGTATTCAGAGTTTATATATAAGGTTATTCAGCTACTAACTACTAGATGTCTGTATTCTGTTATTCAGCTACTAACTACTAGACGTCTGTATTAGTTTATATATAAGGTTATTCAGCTACTAACTACTAGATGTCTGTATTCAGAGTTTATATATAAGGTTATTCAGCTACTAACTACTAGATGTCTGTATTCAGAGTTTATATATAAGGTTATTCAGCTACTAACTACTAGACGTCTGTATTCAGAGTTTATATAAAAGGTTATTCAGCTACTAACTACTAGACGTCTGTATTCAGAGTTTATATAAAAGGTTATTCAGCTACTAACTACTAGATGTCTGTATTCAGAGTTTATATATAAGGTTATTCAGCTACTGACTACTAGACGTCTCTATTCAGAGTTTATATATAATGTTATTCAGCTACTAACTACTAGACGTCTCTATTCAGAGTTTATATATAAGGTTATTCAGCTACTAACTACTAGACGTCTCTATTCAGAGTTTATATATAAGGTTATTCAGCTACTAACTACTAGACGTCTGTATTCAGAGTTTATATAAAAGGTTATTCAGCTACTAACTACTAGACGTCTCTATTCAGAGTTTATATATAAGGTTATTCAGCTACTGCTACTAACTATTCAGAGTTTATATATAGTTATTCAGCTACTAACTACTAGACGTCTCTATTCAGAGTTTATATATAAGGTTATTCAGCTACTAACTACTAGACGTCTGTATTCAGAGTTTATATATATGTTATTCAGCTACTAACTACTAGACGTCTCTATTCAGAGTTTATATATAAGGTTATTCAGCTACTAACTACTAGACGTCTCTATTCAGAGTTTATATATAATGTTATTCAGCTACTAACTACTAGACGTCTCTATTCAGAGTTTATATATAAGGTTATTCAGCTACTAACTACTAGGCGTCTCTATTCAGAGTTTATATATAATGTTATTCAGCTACTGACTACTAGACGTCTCTATTCAGAGTTTATATATAATGTTATTCAGCTACTAACTACTAGACGTCTCTATTCAGAGTTTATATATAAGGTTATTCAGCTACTAACTACTAGACGTCTCTATTCAGAGTTTATATATAAGGTTATTCAGCTACTAACTACTAGACGTCTGTATTCAGAGTTTATATAAAAGGTTATTCAGCTACTAACTACTAGACGTCTGTATTCAGAGTTTATATAAAAGGTTATTCAGCTACTAACTACTAGACGTCTATATTCAGAGTTTATATATAAGGTTATTCAGCTACTAACTCTACTTTATGTCTGTAGTCTTTTACATTTTATAAAGCCCCAAGTTGTTATTTTCATCCCAGTACACACTACCTGCATTGCAATGCTACTGTACCTCACTGCAGCTTGAACAAGGACAATTTCCCTTGGTTGTGTTTTGCTCCCAAAAGTTTATGGATTAGTTCATTCTGATAATTGTACTGGAATGAGGGGAAAACAGTGAAAAAAATAAAAAATGACTTACCTGACTCAATGCATTAGCCTAGTAGCTGGAATATTCTTTCAGAAGAAGCATAGAGAAAGGGAAAACCTCCCTAACAACAGATAGTTCTACACACACAGAGCAGCAGCACACTCTCTCGCTCTTGCTCTCACTCTCGCTCTCTCACTCTTGCTCTCACTCTCGCTCTTGCTCTCGCTCTCTCGCTCTCTCGCTCTCTCGCTCTCGCTCTTGCTCTCACTCTCACTCTCGCTCTCTCGCTCTCGCTCTTGCTCTCACTCTCGCTCTCTCACTCTCGCTCTTGCTCTCACTCTCGCTCTCTCGCTCTCGCTCTTGCTCTCTCACACAGCCAGTGCATTACTCACCATCTGGTGATGTTTCAGTCTCCAAAGTGCTCTAGCTCTTAAATAAGAAAAGTGCTTCAGTAGTATCTTTTATCCTCCCTGTGTGGAAAAAAACAATATGCTTCATCTGATGTTGCTGCTAACGGAGGTGTTTGGAGAAAGGTCCTGGTTCCTGTTGTATCTCTGTGTATCCTGGATGCTGGGGTCCCAAGGGAACAAACACATGCTCTTCAACTCCTGTCTTCTCCTCTGCTTCCTCCTTCTCTCTGCCTCTCGGGGCGGTCTCTCTCTCTCTCTCTCTCCCCTCTCCTCTCCTCTCAGGTCCTCTTACCGACTGTGCTTTCCTGGTAGTTGGAGAACACTACTGTCCAGAGGTTCAGTCTAGCTGTGGGTGTGTGTGTGTGTGTGTGTGTGTGTGTGTGTGTGTGTGTGTGTGTGTGTGTGTGTGTGTGTGTGTGTGTGTGTGTGTGTGTGTGTGTGTGTGTGTGTGTGTGTGTGTGTGTGTGTGTGAGCATGAAGCTTGTTTTGACAAAGAGAGGAACAGAGTGTGGTGCAGCTGTGTAAGCTCTCACATTGAATGAGAGAGCGAGAGAGATACAGAGAGAGAGAGCGAGAGGGGATGGAGAGGGGGAAGCGAGGGGGGAGGGGGGAGAGGGAGAGGGAGCGAGGAGGGAGAGCAGGAGAGAGAGGGAGAGAGAGAAAGGGGAAGAGTGGGGAGAGAAGGGGGAAGGAGAGAGGGGAGAAGAGAGCGAGAGCAGGTGAGAGAGAGAGAGGGAGAATGGGGGAGAGGGAGAGCAGGAGGGAGAGAAAGAGAGAACGGGGAGATAAAATGAGGAGAGAGAGAGAGGGGAGAAATGGGAAGAGGGGGAGGGAGGGAGAGAGAGAGAGCGAGGGGAGAGGGAGAGCAGGAGAGAGAGAGAGAGAGAGAGAGAGAGAGAATGGGGGTGAGGGAGAGCAGGAGGGTGAGAGAGGGAAAGGGGAGAGAGAAAGAAGGAGAGAGAGGGAGAGAGAGAATGGGGAAAGGGGAAGAGGGGGAGAGGGGAGGTTAGAGGGAGGGAAAGGGGAGAGAGGGAAAGGTTGAGAGGAAGAGAGAAATAGAGAGAGAGAGAAATGGGAAGAGGGAGAGAGAGAGAGAGAAATGGGGAGAGAGAGAAAGGTGGGGAGTAAGAGAGAGAGAGAGGGATAATTGGAGGGGGAGAGAGAAAGGGAGTGAGAGAGGGGGAGAGGGGGGAGAGAGGGAAAGGTGGGGAGTAAGAGAGAGAGAGAGGGATAATTGGAGGGGGAGAGAGAAAGGGAGTGAGAGAGGGGGAGAGGGGAGAGAGAGAGGGAAAGGTGGAGGGGGAGAGAGAGAGAAGGTGGGGGAGAGAGAGAGGGAGAGGGGGAGAGAGAGAGAAGGTGGGGGAGAGAGAGAGGGAGAGGGGGAGAGAGAACGGGAGAGGGGGAGAGAGAACGGGAGAGGGGCGAGAGAGTGGAAGTGAAGGGAGAAGAGAGAGGTTGTGAGAGCGGGAGGAATCAGCTGATATAGCTCAGTACCTCACAGAAGATCAGAGTGTCTCTATAGGCTGTTGTAAATCCTGGACCCTGAGCTGCATTTGTCCCAAAATGCCTAGTGATGGTCGGTGTGTGTGTGCCTCTTTTTCCATTACTTTCAGTTTTGCATCTGGTGGAAGACTATTGACTGCAGCAAAACTGCAAAACAATAAAAGCACCTCTGCTGCACCAGTGGTTCGTGCCAGGCAGCCTGACTTCCACTGATAAGGATCGTGTCATTAAGAGATAGACTGAATCTGTTCTTGACTCATTCTGCTGTGTCATTGGTCTTGCTGGAAAGGTAGGCAATATCTGACAGGGAGGTATAGGTCTTCTGATTGGCTCCTCCTCTGTTCTGTCCAATTAGAGGTCACCAACAACTTACTCTACTCTAAGAGGGGGCTTAAAGATGTATCTTTGTTATCAACCTGTCATTGGTGTTGAATATCATTAATTCAGTCATTCAGTCAGTCAATCAGTCAGTGTGTGTGGTCCTCTTTACTTCTCCGGACTGCAGATGACATGGTTTTGGTCAGAAGGACTCATTAGCAGAGTGATCAGACTGGGTGTGTTTGTGTGCATCGTACCGACACCACATGACCAAAAGACACTACACACCTGCTCGTCAAACATCTCATTCCAAAATCATGATCATTAATATGGAGTTGGTCCCCCTTTGCTGCTATATCAGCATCCACTCTTTCTGGGAAGGCTTTCCACTAGATGTTGGAACATTTCTGCGGGGACTTGCTTCCTTTCAGCCACAAGAGCATTAGTGAGGTCGGGCACTGATGTTGGGCGTTTAGGCCTGGCTCGCAGTCGGTGCTCCAATTCTTCCCAAAGGTGCCAGTCAAGTTCTTCCACACCGATCTCTACCAACCATTTCTGTATGGACTTCGCTTTGTGCATGGGGGCATTGTCATGCTGAAACAGGAAAGGGCCTTCCCCAAACTGTTGCCACAAAGTTGAAAGCACAGAACGCTCCAGAATATAATTTAATGCTGTAGCATTAAGATTTCCCTTCACTGGAACTAAGGGGCCGAGTCCGAATCATGAAAAACAGCCACAGACCATTATTCCTCATCCACCAAACTTTACAGTTGGCCCTATGCATTGGGGCAGGTAGCGTTCTTCTGGCATCCGCCAAACCCAGATTCGTCCGTCAGACTGCCAGATGGTGACTCCAGAGAACGCGTTTCCACTGCAATGGCGGCTAGCTTTACACCCCTCCAGCCAATGCTTGGTATTGCGCATAGTGATCTTAGGCTTGTGTGAAGCTGCTCAGTCATGGACACCCATTTCATGAAGTTCCCGACAAACATTTATTTTGCTGACGTTACTGCCAGAGGCAGTTTTGAACTCGGTAGAAAGTGTTATAACCGAGGACGGATGATTTTTACGCACTACACGCTTCAGCACTTGGCGGTCCCATTCTGTGAGCTTGTGTGGCCTACCACTTTGCAGCTGAGCCGTTGTTGCTCCTAGACGTTTCCACTACACAATAACAGCACTTACAGTTGACCAGGGGAGCTCTAGCGGGGCAGAAATTTGACGAGCTGACTTGTTGGAAAGGTGGCATCCTATGACGGTGCCACATTGAAAGCCACTGAGATCTTCAGTAAGGCCATTCTACTGCCAATGTTTGTCTATGGAGATTGCATGGCTGTGCTCGATTTTATACACCCGTCAGCAACGAGTGTGGCTGAAATAGTCGAATCTGCAAATTTGAAGGGATGTCCACATACTTTTGTGTATATATAGTATACTTGCCTGCATGTGTGTGTGAGCCATCATAAAATTAGAGTAAATTGCATAATTACTAGGTTATATGATATAAGAGGAGGTTAGATGATGTTAGATGATGTTAGATGAGGTTAGATATGTTTAGATGAGGTTAGATGATATAAAATGATATTAGATGAGGTTAGATGAGTTTAGATGGTACTTTTATTGTCTGTTATTCACAGAAATTGCATTGCGTCAAAAGAGATCCACAACACAAAGAGAGACACGATATAGGCATAACATCAGACAATCAATAGCTAATTACCATTTTAACAAGACAATTAAGTAACCATCTGGTGAAATTAAGCATTGGTATCTCACCACACAGAACTCTGCAGAAGTATCAACAAGCACAGAGCTACTGTGAAAGCCTGGTAGATGTGTTCAGAGTCTCACCCTTCCCAGACACAATTTACCGGTAACGCACGTATCAAATCAAATCAGATCAAATCAGATCAGATTTGTCATGTGCCGAATACGACAAGTGTAGACCTTACTGTGAAATGTTAACTTACAAGCCCTTAACCAACAATGCAGTTAAAGAAATAGAGTTAAGAAAATATTTACTAAATTAAAGAAAGTTTTAAAAAATGATCAAAAAGTACCTCAAGACAATGACTTAACAATAACGAGGCTAAGTACAGGGGGTACCGGAACCGAGTCAATGTGCAGGGGTACAAGATATTCGAGGTCATTTGTAAAGTGACTATGCATTTGTGGTGTAAATTACTCAAGTAAAAATACTTTAAAGTACTTCTGAAGTAGTTTTTGGGGTATCCGTAATTTACTTTACTATTTATATTTTTGACTACTTTTACTTTTATTCACTATATTCAGAAAGAAAATGTACTTTTTACTCCATACATTTTCCTTGACAACCAAAAGTACTCGTTACATTGTGAATGCTTAGCAGGACAGAACATCCCTGGTCATCCCTTCTGCCTCTGATCTGGTGGACTCACTAAACACACATGTTTTGTTTGTAAATTATGTTGGAATGTTGGAGAGTGTGCCTCTGGCTATCGGTATATTTAAAAAATAAGAAACTTGTGCCGTATGCTTAGCTTAATAAAAGGAATTTTAAATGATTTTACTTTTGATACTTAAGTATATTTTAAACCAAATACCTTTAGACTTTTACCCAAGTAGTATTTTACTGAGTGACTTTTACTTTTACTTCAGTCATTTTCTATTAAGGTATCTTTACTTTTACTCAAGTATGACAATTGGGTACTTTTTCCACCACTGCTATGCTTAGATAATAAACACACTAGCCCGTCAGTGGTACCACAGTGTGCAGTTTTCATGCAAACAGCAGCAGCCTGGTGCCAACTGTGCAAACTGCATAGAGGTTAACTGAAGGCCTGATTGATTTCCTGTCACACTATAATGCCCAACACCACACCCACCCAGCCTCTCAATAGTCTCTCACAGACGGACACAGTAAATTAGGCTTCAGGGTTTTTGCAGAGTCCATGGTTTCCTCTCTCAACTGACCTGTGTGTGTGTTCTATTTTTAGCCATTGGGGTGCAGATGTCCTTGGAGATGCTGGAGAAGAGGCTATGGACCATTGCCTTTCAGGTGAGGGAGCAACACACACAGACACACACAGACACACACAGACAGCTCCCCAACAACATACCACACTACTGACACAAATCCATCTCTGGTTCAGTTGGTAAGAGCATGGCAATGTCAAGGTCACAGGATCAGTTCCCGGGCAGGGATCACATACACACAATGTGTGACATCACTACAGATGTAGGATCTTAGTTTGAACCAGTTTGCTACCGCAGGAAAATAATCCTGTAGCAACAGGAAATGTGAACTATTATGTGGATTATAATTAATGGATATTTTTGTATGGTTCGGTACATTTTTCGTAAAGTAACGTCTGAAATGATCAGCAGCAAATTATCCTACATACTGTATGTATATTTAGGACTATCTGCTAAGTGGTAATAGCTTATCATCTCTCTGTCTCTTTGTCTTTCTCCTGGTCTACCTCTGTCTCTCACGTCCACTCACAGCCCGCTGACACAGACGTACGTAGACAGTGACCTTTTCTGTTGATACATGAACTCCTCTCTAGAGTGTAGAAGTTATCACACCATATTGACTGGCTGTTGAACCAGTCATGTTTATGTTGTTGTTATGGTGGTTAATATGTTCCAAATCCATATACAGCTATCAGTCACATGATTCAAGTGAATCTGAGTGGTGGTCCACCTTATTCAATAGCTTGACCTTTATGTCCTGTCTGTCTGTCTGTCTGTCTGTCTGTCTGTCTGTCTGTCTGTCTGTCTGTCTGTCTGTCTGTCTGTCTGTCTGTCTGTCTGTCTGTCTGTCTGTCTGTCTGTCTGTCTGTCTGTCTGTCTGTCTGTCTGTCTGTCTGTCTCCAGTGTACTGACGTGGAAGGTGTCTGCCCTCTCAGCTGCCAGAGCACTGTAAGTACTGAGCCTGTTCTGCAGTGTTTGAGTCAGTTCACATTCAATTCATGAATGTCAATATCATCATTGAATAAGTGCCATTACAACTAATGTCCTGTCTCTTATTCCTCCAGGATGTCAACTGTTTCCTTGTGGACAGCAATGGCTTCATCATAGTCTCTAAAGAGAGGTCAGAGGTAAGGGTCCGACAGCATGACCACCCAGTGACCCGAACAGATCAAACCAATCCATTCAGCTAACACCACCATGATACACCAGTTGACAACTCTTATGTAACCCACATCTAGTCTAGTACATTGTACATGCTTTGTTATGTAATGAATGATAACTGTGGTTAATGAACACGTTGAACCGTTTGATAAGCAGATCAGCAGGCCAAGGGAGGGATCATTTATATAATCACTATCTGGTCGGCTTGACCATGTAAATACACGTACGGTCAGGTGGTCGCATCTTAACACATTTCTTAGAGGGCATGTTCAGCGCAGGTGTCTCCATAATAACGATAGATAGATAGATAGATAGATAGATAGATAGATAGATAGATAGATAGATAGATAGATAGATAGATAGATAGATAGATAGATAGATAGATAGATAGATAGATAGATAGATAGATAGATAGATAGATAGCTGAGAGAGGGGGAGAAGAAAAAGAAAGAACAGCCTCCGTGAGCACAGCCTGCCCATGGAGTCCAGTCATCACAGGCAAATCTGGCTGCCCAGAGAGGACGGGCTGTGCTCACTCTGCCCCCGGGGAGAGGTAGAGACAGAGCTGCATTTCCCATTACACTGTGTCAAAGACTCAGACCTCAAAGCTCATCAATAAGTTAAGGACCCTGGGACTAAACCCCTCCCTCTGCAACTGGATCCTGGACTTCCTGACGGGCGACCCCCAGGTGGTAAGGGTAGGTAACAACACATCCACCACACTGATCCTCAACACTGATCCTCAGGGGTGCGTGCTCAGCCCCCTCTTGTACTACCTGTTCACTCATGACTGCATGGCCAGGCACGACTCCAACACCATCATTAAATTTACAGATGACACAACAGCCTGATCACCGACAACAACGAGACAGCCTATAGGGAGGAGGTCAGAGACCTGGCCGTGTAGTGCCAGGACAACAACCTCTCCCTCAACGCGATCAAGACAAAGGTGATTATTGTGGAATACAGGAAAAAGAGGACCGAGCATTCTATCGACAGGGCTGCAGTGGAGCAGGTTGTGAGCTTCAAGTTCCTTGGTGTCCACATCATCAACAAACTACCATGATCCAAGAACACCAAGACAGTTGTGAAGAGGACACGACAAAACCTATTCCCCCTCAAGAGACTGAAAAGATTTGGCATGGGTCCTCAGGTCCTCAAAAGGTTCTACAGCTGCACCATCGAGAGCACTGGTTGCATCACTGCCTGGTATGGTAACTGCTCAACCTCTGACCGCAAGGCACTTACAGAGGGTAGTACGAACGTCCCAGCATAGGACCTCTATACCAGGCGGTGTCAGAGGAAGGCCCTAAAAATTGTCAAAGACTCCAGCCACCCTAGTCATAGACTGTTCTCTCTGCTACTGCACAGCAAGTGGTACCGTATCGCCAAGTCCAGGTCCAAGAGGCTTCTAACAGCTTCTACCCCCAAGCCGTAAGACTCCTGAACATCTAATCAAATGGTTACCCAGACTATTTTCAGCCAAAATGTGCAGTTTTGTCAGCCAATTGTGTGTAATCCAGCCACAACCTGAGGGACAGCCAGTGAAAAGTACAATGTAACAATAGTATTTGGCGTTGTGTTTTGTCTTTCATACCATGCCATGTGGCTTCTCAGCCATGTTACAATTAGCCTACTGACATTACTTTCATTTTATATTATTCTCATGACAATTGCTGTAGTTGCTGTTTATGTTAATATCATTTCCACTGCTACTACGCCTGTTATTAGTATTACTTTATAACTGTTAGTCCAACCATTTTTTTGTACCTTTATTTTGACAGGGAGTCATGCTGAGACCAAGGTATTTTACAGATGAACCCTGTAATTACAAAAATATATATATATATCAATACACTACGAAAAGCAAAACAGAAGGAAAAAAACACAATCGTAGAAAACAAACACATTCTTCAGAGTAAAGGTCCTCATTCAGCCATCTTAATTGCCATAGAGGCACTTCATACAGTATGTGTACTTTGACAACGTAATTAATTTAACTTGCCACGTCAATAAAGTCTGTTGAATTGAACTGAATTGAGAGAGATGAGGACACTGTGAGGCAGTAAGTAACAGGCCAAAACAACACCTGGAGCACTCATAGGACCCTTATGGTCCTAATCCCTCTTACAGGAATTAGCAGAGAACTGGCTGATTAACTGGAGCTAAAGACAGTAAGCAGCCACCTTATCACTAACTGGGGCTAAAGACAGTAAACAGCCACCTTATCACTAACTGGGGCTAAAGACAGTAAACAGCCACCTTATCACTAACTGGAGCTAAAGACAGTAAACAGCCACCTTATCACTAACTGGGGCTAAAGACAGTAAACAGCCACCTTATCACTAACTGGGGCTAAAGACAGTAAACAACCACCTTATCACTAACTGGGGCTAAAGACAGTAAACAGCCACCTTATCACTAACTGGGGCTAAAGACAGTAAACAGCCACCTTATCACTAACTGGAGCTAAAGACAGCAAACAGCCACCTTATCACTAACTGGGGCTAAAGACAGTAAACAGCCACCTTATCACTAACTGGAGCTAAAGACAGTAAGCAGCCACCTTATCACTAACTGGGGCTAAAGACAGTAAACAGCCACCTTATCACTAACTGGAGCTAAAGACAGTAAACAGCCACCTTATCACTAACTGGGGCTAAAGACAGTAAACAGCCACCTTATCACTAACTGGAGCTAAAGACAGTAAGCAGCCACCTTATCACTAACTGGAGCTAAAGGCACCAAGCAGCCACCTTATCACTAACTGGAGCTAAAGACAGTAAACAGCCACCTTATCACTAACTGGGGCTAAAGACAGTAAACAGCCACCTTATCACTAACTGGGGCTAAAGACAGTAAGCAGCCACCTTATCACTAACTGGAGCTAAAGACAGTAAACAGCCACCTTATCACTAACTGGAGCTAAAGGCACCAAGCAGCCACCTTATCACTAACTGGAGCTAAAGGCACCAAGCAGCCACCTTATGACTAACTGGAGGTAAAGGCACCAAGCAGCCACCTTATCACTAACTGGAGCTAAAGGCACCAAGCAGCCACCTTATCACTAACTGGAGCTAAAGGCACCAAGCAGCCACCTTATCACTAACTGGAGCTAAAGGCACCAAGCAGCCACCTTATCACTAACTGGAGCTAAAGGCACCAAGCAGCCACCTTATCACTAACTGGAGCTAAAGGCACCAAGCAGCCACCTTATCACTAACTGGAGCTAAAGGCACCAAGCAGCCACCTTATCACTAACTGGGGCTAAAGGCACCAAGCAGCCACCTTATTACTAACTGGGGCTAAAGGCACCAAGCAGCCCCCTTATCACTAACTGGGGCTAAAGACAGTATGCAGCCACCTTATCACTAACTGGGGCTAAAGGCACCAAGCAGCCACCTTATCACTAACTGGGGCTAAAGGCACCAAGCAGCCACCTTATTACTAACTGGGGCTAAAGGCACCAAGCAGCCCCCTTATCACTAACTTAGTATGCAGCCACCTTATCACTAACTGGAGCTAAAGACCAAGCAGCCACCTTATCACTAACTGGAGCTAAAGGCACCAAGCAGCCACCTTATCACTAACTGGAGCTAAAGGCACCAAGCAGCCACCTTATCACTAACTGGGGCTAAAGACAGTAAACAGCCACCTTATCACTAACTGGGGCTAAAGACAGTAAACAGCCACCTTATCACTAACTGGAGCTAAATAAAGCAGCCACCTTATCACTAACTGGAGCTAAAGCACCAAGCCACCTTATCACTAACTGGAGCTAAAGGCACCAAGCAGCCACCTTATCACTAACTGGAGCCACCAAGCAGCCTTATCACTAACTGGAGCTAAAGGCACCAAGCAGCCACCTTATCACTAACTGGGGCTAAAGGCACCAAGCAGCCACCTTATCACTAACTGGAGCTAAAGGCACCAAGCAGCCACCTTATCACTAACTGGAGCTAAAGGCACCAAGCAGCCACCTTATCACTAACTGGAGCTAAAGGCACCAAGCAGCCACCTTATCACTAACTGGAGCTAAAGGCACCAAGCAGCCCACGCCACCTTAACTTGACTTCACTGCAGAGGGAGGACTGGACTAGCCGTATTACTGAGAATTAGTGGGGTGGAATGGACAAGGGCCATGGCAGTGTTCACAACATAAGTGTTCATAGCTTAACAGTGTGGTGGGTATTGGGCCCTTAAATCTTAG
Source organism: Oncorhynchus keta (assembly GCF_023373465.1). Lineage (NCBI taxonomy): Eukaryota > Metazoa > Chordata > Actinopteri > Salmoniformes > Salmonidae > Oncorhynchus > Oncorhynchus keta. The sequence goes on along the minus strand of NC_068446.1, from coordinate 33,917,255 downwards.
AATGCACTTGAAGACTATGACCGTGGGGGGCTATAAGACCCTGTTATACTACACATTATAGTAGGTAGTCAGTGTGGAATCTTATATCATGCATGTACCCGGGGATTACCATGACCTACTAAAACCCCTTTGATAAAAACAACTGCAGATTAAATGAATCATTTCCTGCAGTCAAATGACCAAATCACAATATGTTGGCCTCATGGGTGGAATGTTATTCATATTTGTCATAATTTCATAATGAAAAAAATATATCTTTGGGGTTAAGGAGGAGTGTGGGCTGGAGGTGAGTGAAACAAACACACACACAAACACACACACACACCATCTTGTTCAGCCTGTCAGTGTAAACGTATTCCTACTGCATCGCTGCCAGTCCCGATTAAATAAAACATTTACTGACATTAAGACTATTCAGGCCAAACCAAGGATGCACATATTTAAATTTTCCCTCTTAATTCAATGTATCAGTAAGGCACTAAAGCAAACCTTAGTAAGCAGATATTATGATAAAGTGCTACCCCGTAACATTTTGCTGAGGTTAGGACTTTGACAAAGTTTTGTGGGAACACCAAGTGCTCCCCCTTTTAATTCAGAGAGAGGGATTGGGCTAAGGCAGAGCTCTGTAAATATTTAATCATTCAGGATACGGCAGGAGTACAGTGCTGCCTTCAAGAAATGGGTCATAACCAACTTCCTTAGAATTTCTGATGTGCATAGCTCGTACCAGAGTGTGACTAAGCAGAAACAAAGTCTAGATGCTGACAACACAACATGTAGTATGTTGGTAATAGATTTGATGGAGGACACACTGCTGTTTTGGTTCTGCATTAGATTCCTGTCCTAGGATGGATGCATTGCCTGCCAAGTTTCGCACCGAAACATTGTTGCGTTTTTATTTCACTGCATTTCTTTCAGGTAAATAGAGCATCAAGTTCCATTCCGGGCTCTGGCTTCAGGGACCAGAGCTCACACTCGGCAAACACACACACACACACACACACACACACACACACAGACACACAGACACACACACACACACACACACACACACACACACACACACACACACACACACACACACACACACACACACACACACACACACACACACACACACACACACACTCACACAGACATACAGACATACAGACATACAGAGACAGACACTCGGCAAACACTAAATCTCTTAAAAAGCCACAGGGAAATTCGTCTCCTTCCCTTCTCCCTGAGATTGAAATAAAGTGTCAGCCGCAGTTAGAGAGAAACGGGAAGAGGAGGGAGGATGACTTGGAAACTCGGACAGTGTGGCTTAAACAAAGTGACCTTGAATAATTCAGAGT